>NC_089220.1:83557894-83823732 GCF_963924675.1 Phocoena phocoena | reverse complement strand
TATAGCACAGGGAACTATATTCAATATCCTGTGATAAACCATAATGGGAAAAAATATGAAAAAGAATATATATATGTATAACATATACATGTCACTTTGCTGTACAGCAAATTAACACAACATTGTAAATCAACTATACTTCAATAAAATTTTTAAAAAAGGTAATGCATAGCCTGTGGTGGATAGCACCTGGTACCAAGTTCACGACGAACTAATATCAATCCACTTCTTCCTCGTGAGTGTCCATCAACAGAAGAGTAGAAATTATGACATATAATGGAATATCATAAGTGGTAGTTACGAGGAATGTGTACCATGTAAAACAGTTTATGACCGACGTTCAGTAAGAAAAGACTATAAAATTTGCCATGATTACAACTGGGTAAAAATAATTCAAAATTTACACAAAAATTAAGTCTATTCTTGGGCTAGTCAGGTGGGAATGAGAATTAATTTACCTAAATATACTCCTTTGATTTTTGTAATTCTACTACTTCTTTGTCACTAATTTTTGTTTATTTATTTATGGCTGTGTTGGGTCTTCGTTGCTGCATGCGGGCTTTGTCTAGTTGCAGAATGAGGGCTACTCTTTATTGCGGTGCACAGGCTTCTCATTGCGGTGGCTTCTTTTGTTGCAGAGCACGGGCTCTAGGCGCGTGGGCTTCAGTAGTTGTGGCACGTGGGCTCAGTGGTTGTGGCTTGCGGGCTCTAGAGCGCAGGCTCAGTAGTTGTGGCGCACGGGCTTAGTTGCTCCGTGGCATGTGGGATCCTCCTGGACCAGGGCTCGAACCTGTGTCCCCTGCATTGGCAGGTGGATTCCTAACCACTTCACCACCAGGGAAGCCCCGTGTCACCACTTAATTTCGATACCATTTCAAACTTACAGAAGAGTTGTGCAATACAAGGAATTTCCAAATATGTTTTACTCAGATTCACCAATTATTTGCATCTTTGCTATCTCCGTGCCACCCCCTCCCCACGCATATATAGAATTTCCTAAGAATAAAGAATATTCCCTTACATCAGCACAGGATGGATGATTTCCTACTATTTTTACAAATAAGAAAGTTGAGAGACTATACCTTCCTGAGATCCTGGACCACAGTCTCGCGAGGCTCAGGATGCAAGGCTCCTCTCTGCGGTCCTCAGGCCTCTCAGATCTGAAAGCACCAGCAAACTACCAGGTCAGTCACGCTGCCAGTGGGCAGGGCCCCCTTAACACACCTGGCAGAGGGAGAGGTATATTGTGCCTTCCCCTAGGTTGTGGTGGGCAGAGGCTGCGATGGCACCACCCCTGGGGAGCCTCCTATTTGAGGACTGAAACTCTGCATGTGCAGGGCCACAGAAGTTTCTGCGATCCTGGAAGCTTGTCCACTGGAGCTGAGCTTCCCTGGGGAATGAATGGACTCTCAAGGGAAAGGCACTCGGCTCTCTGCTAGCGCCCCACCCAGAATCTGCTGAAAATGTTTCTTCAGAGCACTGAGCTCTGAGGACTGATCTACAAGTGCTGGAACAAAGTGGTTAAATAAGAGTCTGTCCTTGAAAATCCCAGGCTTAGAGCCCCCGCTCTACAAGGATCGCTTAAGGGGCTGCTTTTATTTGGAGGAATGAGGTCTATACAGAGGGCACTGGGCAGTGACTGAGCAGCAGCCGGCTGGGAGGAAGGATGAGGTTTCCCAGTAGCTTGTAGACGAGGCCTGCACACATATAATCAACTTGTAGATACCTCCGCCATCACCAGGGTAACAGTCCGCTCCACTCCTCCCTCGGCCCTTGTGAGTTACGAGACCCAAGGCATTCCTCTCTCCATATTTGCAGCCTCTGCTTCCTGCCCAACCGGGACAGACGCAGGCAGAACAGATCCCACATGCTGTAGTCTGGGAAGGAATTTAGCATCATTCCCGGCCCCCAGCCCCAACCCTCTGGTCTGGCCTTGAGACCTAGGCCTAGTCCCACGCAAGCCCCAGGGTTATTATTGGCCTTGCCCTTGCTATTCTTCCCGTTACCCTCAGACGCCCCTTCCTCCCTGACTCTGTTACTCATTAACTTTGTGATTTGGAAGCATCAGCCTCTCTGGACCTGTTTCTTCATCTATAAATGAGATAATGACATTTACCTTAGAGGGTGATGGGAAGGGAGAAAAGAATCCTCACTTGTGAAAGTGCACAGCTAACCTGAGCCAGTGTTAGTCAAATCTGAAGCTCACCCATAGAAGCGGCCAGAGCTTGACCTCTCTTAATCTATAGTCTAAAAGTGCCCTGTGCTGAAGGTCATAAACTACTCAGTTAATATCCATGGACTTCCCTGGTGGCGCAGTGGTTGAAAGTCTGCCTGCTGATGCAGGGGACACGGGTTTGTGCCCCTGTCTGGGAAGATCCCACATGCCGTGGGGCGGCTGGGCCTGTGAGCCATGGCCGCTGAGCCTGTGCATCCGGAGCCTGTGCTCCGCAACGGGAGAGGCCACAACAGTGAGAGGCCCGCGTACCGCAAAAAAACCCCCCAAAAAACTATACTCCCATGTTCATTGCAGCAATATTTACAGTAGCCAAGACATGGAAACAACCTTAGTGTCCATTGATGGATGAAAGGACAAAGAAAATATGGTATATATAAAGAAAATATGGCATGTATACACACACACACACACACACACACACACACACACACACACACACACACACTGGAATATTATTCAGCCACAAAAAAGGAAGGAAATCCTGCCATTTGCAACAACATGGATAGGCCTTGAGGGCATTATGCCAAGTGGAGTAAGTCAGACAAAGACAGATACTGTATCCTTTCACTTACATGTTGAATCTAAAAAAACCCCAACTCATGGAAACAGAGAACAGATTGGTGGTTGCCAGGGCCAGGGGGTAGAGGACGGGGTTGGGGAAAATGGGTGAAGGTTGTCAAAAAGTACAAATCTCCAGTTATAAGATAAATAAGTTCTGGGGATGTTAAGTACATCATGGTGACTATATTAACAGTACTGAATTGCATATTTGGAAGTTGCTGAGAGAGTAGATCTTAATAATTCTCATCACAAGAAAAAAATTATAACTCTTTGAGGTGATGGATGTTAACTAAACTTATTGTGGTGATCATTTATATATATATATATATAAAATGTCAAGTCATTATGTTGTACACTTAAACTAATACCATGTCATATGTCAATCTCATTAAAACCGGAAAAAAATAATATAAAATTCTAATATTGTCCCATGGCTCTTTACATGACCTCCAATATCCCAAGTGCTCAGGGCCCATCTTCTCTAGTCCTACCTTGGCCTCCACTTGCCATCCTCCAACCCCAACAAACTCCCTCAGTATCAGCTATCACAATGATGCAGATCATAAGTGGTTGTACTGATCTAACAGACCCACAGTAGAAAGCAAAACTAAAAAACATGCTTTAACTCATTAGGGAGAAAGATCCTATGACTTAAGTCCATAACCCATACTATTGCCCAATTTCTTAATCTTAGGTGATCTGCTCATTGTATCCCACCCAATGCTGGTGATAGAAATACCTATGCATACCTCTATCAACTCCATATTTATCACAGCATAAAATACATCAAAGTGATAAGTGCACTAATGTTTTACAATAATGAAAAAATAATGACAGATCATTATGTATTGACATGGAAAGATTTTTATACTTTTAAGCAAAAACTGCAAGCTGCAGAATTATTTTCAATGATTCAGAAGTGCCTAGCATATAGAAGGTAATCAACAAATACTTGTTGAATTGAAAGAATATGATCCCAGTCTGTTTTTTTTTTTAAATGAACACACACTTATTAACAAGCCCATATATTTTCATGTGCCTAAAAAAAGTTCTGGAAGCACAGTGAGCACTGTCAACTGTGTTTACCCCTGGGGTGTGAGCAGCTTTAACTTTCCCAGGATCTGGTCTACAGAGCCCACATTGTGGGAGGTGAGGCTGCAGTGGGCAGCCCACGTGTACACCAGGCTGCTCAGAGGAGTCGTTGTTGGAAGGGTCTTTACTCCTGCTCTCTCAGTGGGAAAGAACAGTAAAGCCCAACCACTTCCAACCACTACTCAAAGTAACTCGCAGGGTCAGGAAGAAAAAAGCCAAGGATGAGATGTGCAATTATTCAGGACACTGTTTTATTTATACCTAAGGAGAGACACCAGAGTATGAACCCCCAGGGGCCTGGGCACTGGGTGGGGCCAGACATCGTGGGCGGGTGACCTGGAGGTGACTCTAAGCAAGCCAAGACCCTGCGAGGGGACAGCCAGAGGGACCTCTCAGGCATTTAGGTCAGGGTTGTGGGGACGCTGGAAGCCTGGGGGATTTCTGACTCGTAAGCCAAGACTTGCTTGTAAAGTCCATCAAAGCGGTACTTGCACATGTTATCTCATTTGATCCTCGCAACAATACTGAGGGAGGAATTTATTAATTTATTCATCAATAAGTATTTTCACCAAGGAAAACCCGTTTCTAACATTCATTCTGATAATTAGCGAAGCACCTGATACAGATAAGATAGAAAGATAGTTGGAGCACTTGTAATAGCCAGCTCTGGAGTGTGGACTTGTTTTCAAATCAACATATAATAAAGTATATCCATTTTAAGTATATTAATTTTATTTTATCACGAATGTATCCTTTTAAGTATACTAATTCTAACGTACATCAAGTACACTAAAAGCAGCTCGATCGAGTTTTTCCAAAGCTATAAACTCATATAACCACGCCTCCAATGAAGACAGAGCACTTCCATCACCTCAGAAAGTTTCCTTAAGCCTCTTTGCAGTCATTCCTCCAACCCGCATTGTCACCAGGAAACAACTCATCTGCTGTCACTATAGCTTAGTTTAGTCTGCTCTAGAATTTCATACAAATGAAATCATCGTGTTTGGCGTCTTACATTCAGCATAATATTTTTAAGATTCGTGCGTGTTGTGTGTATCAGTAATTTGTTCTCTTAAATTACTGACTTGTCTTTAATTGTATTGGATATACCACGATTTATTTATCCATTCTCCTGTCAATGGATCTTGGGTTGTTTCTGATTTTTGGTTATTGTGAATAAAACTGCTCTTAATATTCATGTACAAATCTTTCTATAGATGTATATTTTCATTTCTCTTGGATAAATACCACATACTGTTATGTATGTTAACTTTACAAAAAACAGCCAATCTTCTCCAAAGTGGTTGTACCATTTAACACTCCCACCAGCAGTAAATGAGAGTCCCAATTGTTCTGTATTCTCACCAGTATAAGGCTTTGTCAGTCTTTTAAATTTTAGCCATTCTGGTGGGTATTTATCTCAACATGGTCTCAATTTGCATGTTGGCTAATGACACTGAGCATATTTCATTTGTTTATTGGCCATTTGTATATCTTCTTTAATGAAATGTCTGTTCAAATCTTTTTTCTATTGATTTTTTATAATTAAACTTTTTTTTCATTTAGCAAATTTTTACTAAAGTGATTGAGGTAATCATAGTTATTACCTTTCTACAGGTAAGGAAATTAAGTCCAGAGAAAACTTTCCCAAACTTTCTTACAGTACAAAACCAGCCATTTGTGGCAACAACTCCAAGTTATTCTGAGCAACTGTCTGTACTGCAAAGGGAGGGAGTGTTATCCTCAAGCTGTGCTGAATGAAACCCACCTGCTTAGTAGGCTTTATTCGAGGTACCCAGATGAGTGTGAACCAGACCCTTCTGGTATTTTAGCTTCCTGCCTAGTAAAAATAAAATAAAAAATCAGATGTGCACCTAATTAATAGACATCCTATGTTCATGGATCAGAAGACAATACGGTTAAGATGCCGGTGCTCTTAAAATTGATCTACAGATTCAACATAATCCACCTCAAAACCCTAGCTGGATTTTTTGTAGAAATTCACAAGCTCCCTCAAGATTCATATGGAAATTCCAGGGACCCAGAGTTGCCACAACAATCTTGAAAAAGAGCAAAGCTGAAAGACTCACTGTTCCCAATTTCAAAACTTAATACAAATTCACAATAATCAAGACAGTGTGGTGCTGGTCTAAGGATAGGTATAGAGCAATAGGATATAATCGAGAGTCTAGAGATAAACCTTTAAATTTATAATCAACTGATTTTCAACAAGGGTGCCAAGACAATTCAATGGGGGAACGAACAGTCTTTTCAGCAAATGGTGCTGGAACAACTGGATATCCAAAGTTGGCCTCCTACCTCAAATCAAAACACCATATATTTCTTAGAAGAAATATAGGAAGAAAATGTAGGCATAAATCCTTGTGACCTTGGGGTCACAAGTGACAGAAGAAAAAATAGATAAACTGAACTTCATCAAAATTAAAAACTTTTGTGCTTCAGAGAATAAACACCATCAGGAAAGAAAAAAAGACAACCCACAGAATGAGATAAAATATTTGCAAATCAGATAAAGTATTTGCAAAAATATTTGCAAATCTGATGTCTGATAAGGTGCTGGTATCCAACATATATAAAGAACTCTTACAATAATAAAATTACAAGTAATCCAACTAAAAAATGAGCAAAGGGTCTGAATAGACATTTCTCCAAAGAAGATATGCAAATGGCCACTAGCCATCAGGGAAATGCAAATCAAAACCACAAGAGAGGGACTTCCCTAGTGGCGCAGTGGTTAAGAATCTGCCTGCCAATGCAGGAGACATGGGTTCGAGCCCTGGTCCGGGAAGATCTGACATGCCATGGAGCAACTAAGCCAGTGTGCCACAACTACTGAGCCTGCACTCTAGAGCCTGCGAGCCACAACTACTGAAGACTGCATGCCTAGAGCTTGTGCTCCGCAACAATAGAAGCCACCGCAATGAGAAGACCCCGCACTGTGAGGTAGAGTGGCCCCTGCTTGCTGCAACTAGAGAAAGCCCGTGCACAGCAAGAAAAGACCCAACGCAGCCAAAAAAAAAAAAAATAGATAAAATTTATTAAAAACAAAAACATAATGAGATACCACTTCATACCTACCAGGATGACTATGACCAAAAAGACAGATAACAACAATCATTGTCTAGGATGTGGAGAAACTGGAACCCACATACATTGCTACTGGGAAACATCCTGCTGGTTCCTCAAAAGTTAAACACAGAGTTACCAGGGTATATACTCAGGAGAAATGAAAACATATATCCATACAAAAACATGTACATGAATAATGTTCATAACAGCTTTATTTATAATAACCAAAAAGTGGAAACAACCCAAATATCCATCAGCTGATGAAGATAAGTAAAACTCCATACAATGGAATATTATTTAGCAATAAAAAGGACTTTATTACTGATACATGTGACAACATACATGAACTTTGAAAACATTATGCCAAATCAGTCACAAAAGACCATATATTGCATAATTCCATCTGTGTGAAATGTCCAGAACAGGTAAATATGTAGAGACAGCAGATTGGTGCTTGTTTAGGGAGGGAATTGGGGGGAAATGGGGAATGACTACTAATGCATACAGAGTTTCTTTCAAGGATGATAAAAATATCCTAAAATTGATTGTGGTGATGGTTGCAGAACTCTGTGAATATACTAAAAAACATTAAATTTTACACTTTAAACAACTGTGTTGTATTTAGAAAACACTGAGCAAATGTCAAATTCTATAAATTATTAAATATTTTCTTAATTGGGAAACGATTTTATAAATATAGTTACATTGTTGTTTTATAGATAAAGTACTTTTATGATAAGCTCACAGAGCATAATGCAAAATGATACCATTACTCAATACATTGGATATTGGTTGTTATTTGCTGAAATTTTTATCAGTATAGTACAATGATCCTGCTTCAGAGGCAGGTATAGGATAGATTTCCAACATGATGAACAATGTGTGGACTGAAGCAGAAGAAATATGCATGGAATTGGGTACTAAATAAATGTGTTTTTGTCAAGATTCTATCCACGTTGTTCTGAAATAAAAAACAGGTTCTAAACATTAAAACACACACAAACAAGGAAAATGACACAATCAGTAAAACATGCAGAACATATTATTAAACACACAGTTACACACACACACACACACACACACACACACACACACACACACACACACACACGCTCAATCTGGCAGTCACTGCCACATCTAGAGACAACTAGACAAGCTCTAGTGAGGAAGGCTTACCAGTTTCCCCAAGGAAAGGAACATTTCCTGATTAGCCATCTCCACTCCCCTCCCCCGCACCATTTGCATCCCTAACCTAGGTGCACACCAGGTCGTCTTTCTTCTTCCAGGGGGTGCCCCTGGGTTTTCAGGGTAAGAGGGGAGCCAAGGGCGAAGGACAGTTTATGGGGTACGGCAGGGTGCTCAACCCAAGGAGGGCGGCCTCAGCAAGCAGCACTGCCACCTTGTGGCCGGGGATGGTCCTACCTCTGGATAAGGCCCCAGAGACCCTCAGTGGGGCTCCTTTAGACTCCTCAAAGGAACACATTTGGTAACTCAGCAACATTCCTTCAAATTTCATTTTTATTGCTTTCTTAGTATAAAAGTAATTCATGTTTGCCTTATAAATTTTAGAAAGAGGAAATAAGAAAATAATAAAAATTACCTGTAAACCCAATCCCCGGAGGTAAGCAAGGTAAGGCCACTTGGGTGTATATTTTTCCAGTTTTTCTTCTAAGTTTTTTTTTTTAAGCAAAAATGGGATTATATAGTATATACAGGTTTTTTTTCATAAACTAAATATATTGTACAAATATCTTTCCACTCACTTGTTCAACATTGTTCTGCAACATTCTTTTTTTTTTAATTAAGGAAAATTCCAAAAATGTATGAAGGTAGAGAGCCTAGTATAATTGGCTCCTATATACAAATTACCCAGCCTCAACTATTGTCAACACATGGCTGACCCCCACAACATTTTTGATGGCTGCATTATATTCCTTTCTTTGGCTGACTGGGCCATAGTTTATTTGACCAACTTCTTATTGTTGAGCATTTAAATTATACCCAGTTTTACACTGACATATTGTTATACTGGGGTGAACATCTTTATTGTTGAACCTTTACAGCAATACATTATTTTCTTGGTTAAATTTCCAAGTCAAAGGTGATATGAAGTTTGTAAGGTGTTTCTTTCTTTCTTTTTTTGATTTTAATGTTTATTGCCTTTTCTTACTTGGAAACAGAGCCAGGACCTAATGAGCACTGAATATGCCCAATTAATTTAACAAGCAAGCAAAACAACCCATATATATTTTTGTCTTGATATTATCCACATATATTGTAAGGAGTTTCTTATATCACCCAGATACTTTCCAGAAAGGCTGAATTAGGAGCCTTTTTAAATATAAAAAGATTGAGGACCTTCTCCTCATACCATAGTGAAGAAAAATTGGTAGAGAAAACTTACAATGATAAAAAAAATACCTACTATAAGTTCAGCAATGTTTAAAGGGGAGTTTTATTTTTATTAATCAAAATCACACCTATATAGTTTTCCTTCAAATTTTATTTTCAAAATTGCAAAACCACAGAAAAGTTGAAAAAATAGTACTATGAGCACCCTTACACTCTCTACCAAGCTTTAACAATTTACCATTTTGCTTTCTCGCTATATATGAATACATTTTTTGAAAATAAATTGCAAACATCATGCCACTTCACCCCTAAATTAGCATTATTTAGCATGCATCTCCTAAAATAAGGGCATTTCCTTATATAACTACAAAGCCACTATCACATCTAACAATAATTCCACAACATCATCTAAGTCTACAAGAAAATTTCCCCAATTGTCCCCAATTATATCTTTTTATTTATTTATTTTATATCTTAAAAAAATCAGATTCAAAGTTCATGAATTGTTATATCATTTAATCTAGATTAGTCACTACTTTTTCCATGACCTTGTCCTTTTGAAGACCACAGGTCAGCTTTCTTACAGAATGTTCCACATTCTGAATTTAGTGACTGTTTCCTCCAACTGTTGTTCAACAGAACTGTTGTTCAACACTCTGCCCACTGTGTTTTCCGCAAATTGGAAGTTAGGTCCAGAGCCCACAAAAGAGGTGGACTATAGTTGACTGCATTATTTATTGGTCCTGATTGTATTCCATCCTTTCCTCTGAGGTGCCTGGCATATATAGTACTCAAGTATTTGTTAGATAGATGAATGACTTGCTTGCATCCTTGTGCAGTGATTTTCAAGAGCCAGTGTATGGATCACTGATGATCTTGAAGATATTTTCACTAGACAAGTGCAAATGAGGAAAATAAGGACTCTGAGTTTTCCAAAAAGCCAATCATATTTCATTTAAAAGACTTGTTACTTCACCTTATAAATTACTTACCAATTCCAAAGGGAAAAACAGTAACATAACAGTAGAGAAACATAGTCACCACCATTCTAACTGTGTGATCAAAGTTAACATCTCTCAACATAGGACAAACCAATGTCATGTGCTTCTTGCTGTGATATACTGAGAAAGGACACATTATTGCTGTGGTATTCTTGGCAGAAATGCATTACTTGAATATACTCATGAGGAAACATCAGACAAATTCCAACTGAGGGACATTCTACATAAAAACTAGCCAGTACTTAAAAAAAAAAAAAATCAATGTCATGAAAGACAAAGAAAGGCTGAGGAGCTGTTCCAGTTTGAAGGAGACTGAAGATACATGACAACTAAGTGCAACATGTGATCCTGGGCTGGATCCTGGACCAGAGAAAACAATAGCTCTTAGAAGAAGAAGGAGGAGGAGGAGGAGGAGAGGGAAGAGGAAAGAAAGGATGAGAAAGAGGAGGAGGAGGAGAGGAGGAAGAGAGGAAGAAGAGAGGAAAGGAGGAGAAGGAGAAGGAGGGAGAGGAGGAGGAGGAGGATGGGGGAGGAGACATTATTGGGACAATTGGCAAAATTTGAAGAAGGTATGTAGACTAGATAATAGTATTGTACCAAAGATGTTAAATTTCCTGATTTTGATAATAGTATTGTGGTATTTCAGGGTTAAGAGATGCCATATCTACAATTTACTCTCAAACAGTTTAGATGAGAAATGTATGTATCTAGACTATTTTCTCTCTGCGCACATGCGTGCGTGTGTGTGTGTGTGTGTGTGTGTGGAAAATGACAAACCAAATACAGCAAAATTTTTAGTAATTGGCAAATCTGAGTGAAGAGTTTATTGTACTACTCTTGCAACTTTTCTGTCTCTAAGTTTGAAATCATTTCAAAGCAAAAAGTAAAAACAAGCAAAATCTATTAATAATCCTTCAATGATGTCCTTACCATAATTTTAGAATTAAAAAGAGTTTGTTTATGAATGAAATGATAGTGATGGTAGATGGTAATTATTATCAATGAACTTCCTGGAAAAGTGAAAAGTTAGCCACTTCCTGTTGGCCCCTTCTCCAATGTTTTTCCTGGTAGAAAAAATATCCTAAAATGTGAGAAGCACTATTTTAGTGTGTATCCCTGAAAGAACGGACTCCTGCCTTCATACAGAGGCAGGACACACTGTGTCCTCAGTCACGAGCAAGAAGAGCTCTGTGGAGGCCTCATGGGGCATGAGAGACCTGCACACACACATCTTCTTGGGCACTCATCCACGGTACACATCCTGAGTGTCTCTGGAAAGCGAAGTCCAGCCTCTCTTGGCATGCCACTGGCTGTCTAGCCTAAGGTGTGATGGGATGCTCCAGAGCTGACCAAAGGGACAGAGTTAACATTATTGGCTCTTTCTCAAGAAAGCAAGGACAGAGTGAGAAAATCATGGCAAGTTACAAAGGCAGGCTCTTAATTAAGCCCTCAGCCCCATGGAGCTTGGGCCTTGATGGAAGGGGTAGGATTTAGCTAAGCCAGGGGAGAGTGTGATTATCTTCCCTTAATACACTCAGTAGGTGCTCAGAAAGTGGATATGTTGTCATCATCAACTTCAGGAAACAGGCAGTTGAGACTCTGGATCAAACCAGCCCTCGCTTCCTTTACCAATTCTTGGTGGGAATGTTTAGCTGACCAAAGAGCATCCCTGGCTGTGCTGGGAGGGTAGGCAAGCTCTCCTCCACTTCCATCATCCCAGGACGTCCTTGGAGGATGCAGGACCCTCAATGGCAGGTGAGATTAAGAAACAGGGCTCCAGATTGTCATTATATACAGATGACATGATACTATACATAGAAAACTTTAAAGACTATACATAAAAACTACTAGAACTGATAAATGAATTCAGCAAGGTAGCAGGATACAAGATTAACATACAGAAATCTGTTGCATTTCTTTACACTAGCAATGAAATATCAGAAAGGGAATGCAAACAATCCCTTTTAAAATCACAGGAAAAAAATAAAATACTTAGGAATAAACCTCACCAAGGAGGAGAAAGACTTATATGCTGAGAACTACAAAACATTAATAAAGGAAATTGAAGATGATTCAAAGAAATGGGAAGTTATCCCATGCTCTTGGATTGGAAAAATTAATATTGTTAAAATGGCCATACTACCCAAAGCAATTTAATGCGATCCCTATTAAATTACCCATGACATTTTTCACAGAACTAGAACGAATAATTCTAAAATTTATATGGACTCAAAAAAGACCCAGAATTGCCAAAGCAATCCTTATAAAAAAGAACAAAGCAGGAGGCATAACCCTCTCACACTTCAGACAATACTACAAAGCTACAGTAATCAAAACAGCATGGTATTGGCACAAAAACAGACATATGGCTCAATGGAACAGAATAGAGAGCTCAGAAATAAACCCACACACCTATGGACTATGAATCTTGGACAAAGGAGGCAAGAATATACAATGGGGAAAAGAAAGCCTCTTCAGAAAGTGGTGTTGGAAAAGTTGAACAGCCACATGTAAATCAATGTGTTAGAACACACCTTCACACTATACACAAAAATAAATTCAGAATGGCTTAAAGACTTAAATATAAGACATGACACCATAAAACTCCTATAAGAGAACAAAGGCAGAACATTCTCTGACATAAATCATACCGATGTTTTCTTAAGTCAATCTCCCAAGGCAATAGAAATAAAAGCAAAAATAAACAAATGGGACCTAATGAAACTTACAAGCTTCTACAGCAAAGGAAACCATAAACAAAACGAAAAGACAACCTATGGACTAGGAGAAAATATTTGCAAATGATGCGACCGACAAAGGCTTAACTTCCAAAATATACAAACAGCTCATATAACTCAATAACAGAAAAACAACCCAATCTAAAAATGGGCAGAAGACCTAAATAGACATTTCTCCAGAGAAGACATACAGATGGCCAATAGGTACATGAAAAGATGCTCACATCACAAATTATTAGAGAAATGCAGATCAAAACTACAATGAGGTACCACCTCACATCAGTCAGAGTTGCTGTTATTAAAAAGTCTACAAATAATAAATGTTGGAGAGGGTGTGGAGAAAAGGTAACCCTCTTAACTGCTTTTGGGAATGAAAATTGGTGCAGCCATTATGGAAAACAGTATGGAGATTCCTCAAAAAACTAAAAATAGATTTGCCATATGATCCAGCAATCCCACTCCTGGGCATAGTCCCAGACAAAACTATAATTTGAAAAGATACATGCACCCCTATGTTCATAGTAGCATGATTTACAATAGCCAAGACATGGAAACAACCTAAATGTCCCTCAACAGATGAATGGATAAAGAAGATGTGGTATATGTATATACAATGGAATATTACTCAGCTGTAAAAAAAAGAATAAAATAATGCCATTTGCAGGAACATGGATGGACCTAGAGATTGTCATACGAAGTGAAGTAAGTCAGGAAGAGAAAGACAAATACCATATGATATCACTTATATGTGGAATCCAAAATACGACACAAATGAACATATCTACAAAACAAAAACAGACTCACAGACATAGAGAACAGACTAGTGGTTGCTAAGGGGAACAGAGGCTGGGGGAGGGAAGGACTGAGAGTTTGGGATTAGCAGATGCAAACTAGTATGTATAGGATGGATAAACAACAAGGTCCTACTGTATAGCAAGGAAACTATATTCAATACCCTGTGATAAACCATAATGGAAAAGAATGCGAAAAAGACTATATATATATGTATAACTGAGTCACTTTGCTGTACCGCAGAAATTAACACAACATTGTAAATCAACTATACTTCAATAAAATTTTAAAAAATGAAAAAAGAAACAGGGCTTCAAACCTTTGGACAAAAAAAGCAGGAACCTGAATCTGCTCTGTGGACCCCAGCAGGCCTGCTGGACAAGAAGAATGGATTCAGCCAGACCTCCAGATGCCACTGATAGTTCTGTGAGCACAAGTGAGGACACAGCTGCGAATGGGGCCCAGGCCAGGACAGGAGCTGGAGGCTCACCTGGGGACACCAGTGGGTCACACAAATTCCATCAGGCTGGGTCAGAAGTTCCTGTGCTGAACTGGGACACTGATTCCAGATTCAAGGGAGGTGTGGCGGAGGCCTGAGTCAGAACCTTGATGACAGCTGGGGGAGGGCATGGTTTGGGGCACATGTTAAGGATGGAGGTTAGTGAGGTGGGGGAATAGGGAGCCAGAAATAGCCACAGAGTTGTGAAGACTGGGAAACAGTGATGAGAATGGGGATGGGAGTTGACTACCTGCTAGGGTTATTGCTAAAGCTTCTGAGTGAGCTTGAGCTGTGATGAGGGTCAGGGGTGGGGCTGAGGAAAGATCTAGGGGAGACTGGGTCACTGGGGAAGACAAGGTGATGGGAGGGAGGAGGAGGGCAGGGCAGGAGGACAAAGACCAAGAGGGCAAACCCCAGGTCCGTACAGATGGACACTCAACAGGTGAGGGTGTCAGAGCCAGGAGAGTTCATGATTAGCCCCCAAATAGAGGTCTGCGGGACAGAGGGGCAGGGCAGACGAGGGTGGGGTGCGGACATGGGGAGAGGTCAAGAACTCCTGATCTCCTCGGTGGGTTGGAGGGCTGCTCTGAGACCTGCTCGGAAGAAGGCTTGGCTCTCGTCACCAGCTGAGCTCACTGAAGCTGTTGACCCTATTTAACACACTGCTGTCCAATCCAAGCAACATCGGAGCGTCGTCTTAAAACTCGGGTCTAAAACATTCTGTTCCGACCTGGCAGAGCGCAGGCCCCAGGGGCGGCCCCGGGCGGCCACCCAGCCGGCGGCCCCGCCCCTCGCGGCCTCCGGGTCCAAGCGGGCGCCCAGTCTCCGCCTAGTCGGTGGCGACGGAACAGGCAGTGCGAGATCCGCTTTGGAGCCTCAGGCACGTTCCCGCCGGCTCAGCGCCAGAAGGCGGCGCTGCGAGCGGACAGAGCGGAAAACTTGACCCTGGCCCGGCCCCGGGGAAGAGCGCGCGGGGCCGTGGAACGTGTCCCGGCTCACTCTCCGGCTCTCGTGGTGGGGAGTCTGGGCGGCTGGCGGGCGTGAGGCCAGAGTCACGAGTAAGGGGCCGCAGCGCGGAAAGCTCGCGGAGCTCACAGGGTCCTGTCACCCGCCCGGGTTATGGGCCCCTGTGGCCAGATCCCGGAGGGGGACCTGGATCTGCGCGGCGCACGGGAGTCACACCAGGCCGCGGCGGGGCGCGACAGCTGGGAGGTTGCTCGGTGCTCCCTGCCCAGCGCCTCCCACCAGCCTGAAGCTATGTAGGAGGGAGTAATTTGTACTCCAAAGAGGGGTTTTGCTGGTCCACTGGCGAGGCAGAACCGGTGCCTGCTGTAGCCACATCCCCACCGCCTGCGCGCCCACCTGGAGGTGCAAAGACACCCTGATTGTTACAGAAACATTTGTGTTGGAGCACTAACCCGAGCCCACAGCGCGGAGTGAGGCAGGTTCTTCCGCCAGGCGTGTACACACGCGTAACACGGTATAAAATGTGTCGTTTTTTTAAGCGCGTTACCTGAACCCAGGACTGTGCAAGGCGCATGGGTAACCCAGATTTGGATGTTTGCAGCCTATCTTTCCTCCCTGTGTCACTCTTGAAGCAGGACTTAGCAATTCCTCTCACCCCTCTCCAAAAAAATCCACTTACACAAGAGCTTTAGTAAATCTTGTAGGGTTTTTTTTGACGGCTTACAGGGGAGACCAAGCAAAGAGGGAATTTTATACATACAGCACAGGGTGCAGCATTTCATTCCGTTAGACATCTCTTCCCTTAGTTGCCTTTTTGGCTGTTCCTCATCCACCCTTTCTTGAGAGGCCTCTGAATCTTGCCCAACCCCAGGCACTCCCTCCAAGATCTTCCTCTGGGCTTCTGCAACTCTCCCCCTTCCTCCGGCAGAGAATAGCTGGGTAATGCTTTCCTTAACTGCTCATGGGAACACATGCTTTCAACCACACCAGACAACCTGCTCAACCAAGACCCTCTCATCACCAGCAATCACGCTCTGCAGAGATCAGCAACAGTTTTTATTTCTGAAACACATGTCTTCTCTCATCCAGTTGTTCCAAAAATCCACATGGGGTTGTTCCCATTCTACAGATAAGGAAACTGAGGCTTAGGAAGATTAAATAACTTCCTCAATAGCACATGTAATAAAAGCTGAACCAGGACTTCCCTGGTGGCACAGTGGTTAAGAATCTGGCTGCCAATGCAGGAGACACAGCTCAGAAATCTGTGCATCTTCATCTTTTGTGTTTGGGGCAGTTTAAGGCTCAATTGGGAAAAGAAAAGAGTAAAATGTATATTATTTTCTGAACCCTCAGAGGGAAGCTGACCTGACCTTAGATGCCACACTGATTTCTGAAGGATCTGGGGGCACGCTGATGCAATATTTGAGATAATGTAAGTGAAAATACTTTGCAAATTAAAAAATAAAATGTAACCATGAAGTTCTATTCACATACTGTCCATGATTTCAGCAGCAGTATCTTCATCTGATACCATGGGACTCTCAAAATCAGTGTTAATGCTATGATGTAAACTTAGGTTAAGTCATATTCTCCTAAGACCTTGTGTTAAAATTCAGGTTTTTATTTCCCTCACTGATTTTCATTTTGAATAATTTCTTACTGAATTTTAAAATTCTGTTAGGAAGAATAATATTAAGAATAGCTAACACACAGTACTGACGCCGTGCCAGGCACTGTTCTAAGTGCTTTATACATAGTAACTCATTTAATGCTCATAACAACCCTATAAGGTAAGAGGTACTACTCCTGCTTTACAGAGCAGGAAGCTGAGGCACACACAGGTTACTCACCCAGAAACATACAACCAGTAAGTGGCAGAGCTCCTATCCGCGGTGTCAAGCACCATCCTGCTCTTTGTGGCAGAATGCCCTCTCCTCCTTTCTGCATCCAGCCCATCTGCAGATACTGTTCTCCTTTGGTACAAAACCAGACCCCAGAGGGAGCTCAATGGTCTTTCAACTCCTAAAGCACGTTGTCACTTCCACTCATCTGGCTCTTTTCTTATGCTGCCTCGTTTTGTTAGGTATGTCTACATATAAATTTGTCAGCTCTCCCCACCTAGTTCTGAGGACCAAAAAAAGGCTCTAAAACGTCTTTACATCTCCCCTCCATGCCTACGACATCAAGCACAGTGCCTTCATAGTAGATGCTTAAGAAATTCATTCATCTGGTCTACACAAATTTGAGTGTCTACTCAAATTTGACAGAAATATGACAGAAACTCTGTAAGGCAGTGGAGATTGATAGGTAAGAAGACTTGGTTCCAGTTGTTGATTGATTACTACTTTCTCAAGCACAGTGTGTACTTAAAAATGAAGACAATAGTTTATTCTCAACTCTGCTCAACCTGTGATCAAGATGTAGGTGGGGGGGCTTCCCTGGTGGCACAGTGGTTAAGAATCCGCCTGCCAACGCAGGGGATACGGGTTCGAGCCCTGGTCCGGGAAGATCCCACATGCCACGGAGCAGCTAAACCTGTGCGCCACAACTACAGACCCTGCGCTCTAGACCCCGCGAGCCACAACTACTGAGACCACGCGCCTAGAGCCCATGCTCCGCAACAAAGAGAAGCCACCACAATGAGAAGCCCGCGCGCCACAACGAAGAGTAGCCCTTGCTCACCGCAATTAGAGAAAAGCCCAAGTGCAGCCACAAAGACCCAGCACAGCCAAAAATAAATAAATAAATAAATTTATTTTTAAAAAAGCTGAACCAGCCTTCAAACCAAGGCCGTCAAGCTCCTTCTCCTGTCACAAGCAGCCTCTTAGAGGGGCAGTTTAAATAGCCACATCTGATGTGATGTCTTTTGGTGCATCTATGAGTATTTGTCATGGAATTGTTGCATGTGTGATGTCCCTTGCATCATTCTGTGGTTCTTTGATATGTGGACTTGAAGCAACATTTCTCAGATATAGAAATTACATCAGAAAGTTAAACTGGGTGACTTAACTATCTGTATTTATATTATTATTACTCAAATACAAATGTAGCTGAGATACACAGCCCCATTTAATCCTCACAACTCCCTACAAGGTTGGGACGGTGGTAAAGTGATTCCACCTCCTCCAGTGTGAATTCCTTTATAGAAAATTCTGTTGCCTCCAAGTTTAACAGTCTCTTCTGGTGCTAAGGATGAATACCTGAATGAACATGATGTCCTATACAGTAGCCACTATCCACATTTGTCTGTCGAGCCCTTGAAACATGGCTAGTGTGACTGAGGAACCACATTTTAAATTTCATTTTATTGTATTTAATTTACAGTTAAAAACTGATACTTGATACAACTCTTGGAGAAATTTTAAGCATCTTTGGAGCAACTTAGATATGTGAATCTACTTTTTCAACTGTACCTTTTATAAAATCTAAATACAGATTAAGTATTTGTGATGAAAATTTAGTATCCAAATTGAGATGTGACGGCAAAATACACACAGAATTTTGAAGACTTATGAAAAAAGAATGTAAATAGCTCATTAATAAGTTGATGTTGATTACATATTGAAATGAAAATGTTTTGGATATATTGGGTTAAATAAAATATATTAATAAAGTAAAAAAAATTCTGACATATAGTACTTTAAAATAAAATGTCTTTCCCACAATGCCACAGATATCAGATTAATTATTAATACTATATATAAATGCTACATGTATATACTACTATAAATACTATATAAATACTTATATGGTAATATCCATGTACCAGATATTGCTCTAAACACTTTACATATTCACTCATTTAATAATTACAACCCTGTAAGATAGGTCCTATTATTTTTCCAAAGATATTTTTAACTTGAAGTTTAATTTACGTAAAATACAACACACAAAATTTAAAGTACAATTATATGACTTTTGACTAATGTATATACTCATGTAACCTTCACCTCAATCAAGCTATAGAACATTTCCATCACTCCAGAAAGTTCCCTCTGCCCTTCTCAGTCTTTACCATCCAAAGAAACCACTGTTCTGATTCCTTAGACCATAGATCCACTTTGCTTTTTCTAGAAACTTCCTATAAATGGAATCATAGAGTCTGGCTTATTTAGTATAATCCTTTTGAGATTCGCTCATGCTGAACCATGTATCAGTAGTTGTTCCTTTTATTGCTGAGTAGTATTCTATTGCATGAATACATTACAATGTGTTTCCAGTTTACTCGCTGATGGACATTCGAGTTGTTTCTAGTCTTTGGCTATTGTGAATTAAGCTGCTATGAACATTTATAGACAAGTGTTTCAGTGAACGCAGATTTTAGTTTCTCTTGGGTAAATACTTAGGAGTTGAATAGAGTAAGTGTATATTTAACTTTATAGGAAACTACCCAATAGTTTTCTAAAGGTTGTAAAGTTTGATATTACTATAAAAAAACAGGAAACTGAGTCCCAGCCAGATTAATTAATTGACCCCAAATAGCTTGCCCGAGCATATGTGTTCTAGAGTTTCTCTAGTGGGAAATGAATTAGAAAAAGGGAACCCTGGGGCTGGGAAAAGAAAAGGTTGTGAAGTGGGAGGGAAGAGGGTGCTAAAACCTGGGGATCCAGCCCTGAGCGCCCTCTTTCTGCCCTGGCGGAGGGGCCATGTGCGGCCAGGGGACTGGGTTGTCCAGGCTGAGCCCTGAGGATCCAGCCTGGAGGGTGGCAGATGACATCCTTCTCACCATACTTCTCTGCCCCCCTGGCTCGCTACTGCTCGCCCAGACTTCCCCACCAGGAAGCAGCGGGCGGGCAGGGCTGTAAGCTGCCCTTTACACCCGGACTCCGGAGACGCACGAGGCTAGGACGCTTTGCCTAAGACGATTCTCTGCGGATCCTGAGGGCGGGACCCACTCCCTCCACCAAAGGTAGAGGGCGGGTTTCCACCTCTTGGAGGGGATCCGGGAGCCCCCTCCGCCCGTGGCGGGAGTATTTCAGACTTGGCTGCCTCTGCCACCGCCAAACCCAGCGGTCAGCACAGCACTTGCTGGACTCTTCATGTCTTTTTCTCTTTGCTCTACTAAGTGATTTTTCAGGAAGCAGCTCACACGGAGGAGTGAGATCACATTTATATCGTAAAATCAAACATCTCATCTGAATTATCTTTTGGCTGGAAAGACACCAACTTGCAGATTCTAACAATAGAGTTGTCGACATTGAAACAGGAGCGGAGGAAATAGATTTTTTATTATAGCGAGGAAATAGATTTTTAAATGTTGGCATTTGATATAGACAGCCATTTGAACCAGAAAATACCATCCAACATACAATAGGTAATTGAACAGAAAGCAAACACATTTTCATCAGTGAGATGGAGACTGCCCTTATTTTTAACCTGAAGATACACACTGAGGAGGCCAAATTTACCTGGCAACTTTCTACCTCACTTGTCCTTTCACTCTAATATTTTGATTTACTTGAAAGGAAGAAGTGGAAACGCATAACAGGTGCTCATGATGAAAAAAGATGAAAGTCAGAGGCCTAATCAATGGACAAGTTGTCCTCAGACCCTGGACGGATGCCTAGGTTAGACCCTGCAGAGGCTCCAGAAGAGGCGAGTGCCGTGGGTTTCACTGGGGAGACAAGATTTGAGCAGAAGAAGCAATCAGTGAGCCATACAAGACGGTCTGTACCACACAGTTATGTCACTAGTCATGAAAATTCACATTTTCCTTACACCATCATCATCCCACCAAAGTTGAATTAAAAGTTCACTGAGATCTCGTTACTTCTAAAAATTTAACTTATTGCATAGACAATACATTAACAAGGCTAAAACATCAGGAGAAATTTGAAACATTTTCACAAAAGTCTCCCTTCTATGGCATCTCTTAGCCACCGGTTCCCATCTGTTCTCCTCCATTGTTATTAGTCTGAGTTTCTTTATGTGCCAATAAGCACATAGGAATAATCTCTCTTTTACACAGTGTAGCATACAGCTCACACTGGTCTGCATCTTGCTTTTCCCCCTTAATATATAGGTTGAGGATCTTTCTATATCAGCTCACAGAGAGCTTCCTCATTAAAAAAAATTTTTTTCATAATATGAGAGTGTTTCACTCTATGAATGAGCCATAAATTAATTATCCAGTCCTCTTATCTATGAACATTTAAGTTGTTTCCAACATTTTTGCTATTACAAACAATAATGCAATGAATAACCTAGTATACATGTCACTATGCACATAAGTTATATCTCTAAGGTAAATTCCTAGAAGTAGAATTGCTGGGTGGAAAGTTAAATGCATTTTCAGTTTTGAGAGAGATTGTCAAGCTGCTCTCTGCAGAGGTTGTCCCACATTATCCTCCTAATTTTCTCCACACCCTCACCTACAGCGTGTGTTATCATAAGTTTAAAAGTCTTAGTGAAATATGTTTTCAGTGTAGTTTTAATTTACCCTTATTTGATGAATGAGATTGAACATCTTATCATACATTTAAGGCCCACTGTATTTCTTTTCTCTGTGTGGTCTTTTATATTCTTTGCTCATGTTTCTATTGGGTTATTAGTGGGGTTTTGTTTTTGTTTTATTTCTGAGAGTTCTTTGTATAAGAGGAAAACTCGCTTTTAACAATGCAAGTTGCAAAACTTTCCCCAAATTTTACATTGTTTTATGACTTTGCTTATAGTATTTTTGCCATGTGGGGATATTTTCTTTTCAATGTGGTTAAATATATCAACCTTTTTGGTGTGTGTGGCTGCTGGAATTTAGTTATAGATAAAAATATTTTCCCACTTTAGGACAGGAGCTTATTAAAACAGCTCAACATATTATATTTTTATAAGACTATTTACAACAAGGCATTTATTACATAAAATTGATCCCCTCCCCTGCCCCACGTTAGTACATTAGATAAATAAGAATGATATGATCAAAAGTGACTACTATTTAAAATAGAAAATGTCTGTATTCAGATATTTTTAGACATTTTTATTTATTATAGTCTAGTCATATATAGAACAGAAATTTAGTACCTTAACTGTCACATTCAGAGCTGGAGAGCAGATTCAAAACTAAAGACAATGAGAAGACCTTAATTTAGGGTACATTTTCAAAAAAATAATAATAAATTAAATTTAAAAAATAAGTAAAAAGGGAATTCCCTGGTGGTCCAGTGGTTAGGACTGTGCGCTTTCACTGCCGAGGGCCCAGATTCAGTCCCTGGTTGGGGAACTAAGATCCCACAAGCCACGCAGCCTGGCCAAAAAAATAAAAATAAAAAAAATTTTTTTAGTTAAAAAATAGGGTACAGGGCTTCCCTGGTGGCGCAGTGGTTGAGAGTCCGCCTGCCGATGCAGGGGACACGGGTTCGTGCCCCGGTCTGGGAGGATCCCACATGCCGCGGAGCGGCTGGGCCCGTGAGCCATGGCCGCTGAGCCTGCGCGTCCGGAGCCTGTCCTCCGCAACGGGAGAGGCCACAACAGTGAGAGGCCCGCGTAACGCATAAAAAAAAAAAAAAAAAAAAAAAAAAAAAAAAAAAAATAGGGTACATTTTCACATCAAAGAAAGAGTGTCCATGAAGGGGATTGATGCCTATAATATATACAAAAGTATTAAAATAAATATTTTAGAACAGAATACTCAGGTAAGGCACAGTCATAACAAACTCTGGATCCACCTTAATCCATCAAAAATCAATATCTACTTAGCAGGGGCCTGCCGTGGCAAGGCACTGCCAGGTCCTGTGGGGAATATAAAGAGATTGAGAGGCATTGTTCATGTTTACCCTTCAAAGTTTCACATTATTTTTCACATATGTATATGATCATTTAGGTATTAAGGCATCTTTCTAAGGTATTTAGCTGGCAAGTCATCCAGAAACTTTGGCCAAAAGAGAACAAACATGAGTAACCATGTGATTTTTGTTACTAAAATTAAAAAAAGAAAACAGTTGACATTTCACTTCTTCTTTATCAACTTGAAGGGCCACGAGAAGGAGACCAGACCGCTGCCTCCCTCACATTGATTTATCTTGCCCTCTCTCTGTATCTGCCCCCCACAATGGAGTGAATAGAGGTGAAGGTTGGTCATCTTGCCACTCTCTATAGCCAACTCTTTCCATCCTAGGGGTACAGTTTTATGACCATTGCCTTTGATGCGATAGTGTAGTATCCCTATAAAACATAAATGATTACACAGTCTTTTATTATTTCTATTATTTTATGCCATGCATTTTAAGTGTTATTTAATGTGTTTTGGGGGCAGTGATAATGGGTAAAGATTTGTGAAGTCTGAAAATACATCTAGATTATTTTGCATGCATTTTTGCAGCCTTATGGAAATAATTACCATTTAGAAGATAGCAGAGATAGAGAGCTATAGACCAGACTTCATGCTCCTCTTTCATAGTGTAATATATTTCTAGAAAGGGGCTTCCCATCCTGGATCTGTATTTCCAGCTCCCCTTATGGGAGGGACCACGTGCTAAATTTGCATTGGTAGAATATGAACAGAAGTCATTTTATACCATTTTCAGGCCAGGTTTAAGAAATGTGGGTGCCTTCTCCAAGTTCTTTCTTTGCTGATTGGCTGCAGGGAGTGACAAGGCCCTGGGAGATGGCAGAGCCACGTGAGGGAAGGAATCACCAGAGGAAAGACAGGTACCCACTGAGCAGGAACGTTAACACCAGACTGTTTTATGAGGAAGAAATAAACTTCTGTTGTGTTAAACCTCCGAGATGTTGGGATTTATGTGTTACAGCAGCTAGTGTTACCCTAAATAAAACAAAAATCCTTTCATTATAAGTTGCGTTTTTTTTGTAATGTAACTCCAGTATGGAATGTAGATCACTCCTCTATTTCGGCTATGTAAGTTTGGTCCCTCTGTCCTTATGGAGATTATAATTTAGTTGACTGTTCTGTCTTTAGCCATGTTCTCATTTAGTGACCTCAATGAACAATACAGGGTCTAAAAAGAAATTTGCAGACAGACGCAAAGCTGAAAGGGATAGCATGATGTTCAATGAAAGAATCAAGATCAAAAAGTTATCTAGATTGATCAAAAGGAACAAGATGAAATTTAGGCATGCATTAAAATGATATACTTTCATAGACAGTGGTTTGAAACAGTTGTAATGATTCAGACATTATTATGAATCGGGATAGGGAACGTTTGATAAGTAATGGAAGAATAAAGGGATCATTTCTATCATGTGTAAGGAAAAAGCAGCTCTTGTGAGATGCAGCTTACTCTCCAGTTACCTGAATAAAAAATCTGGGGCAGAATGTTTTAAATTGTCATCTATATACTTTAAGTGTATATGGCTCAGACGTAGAGACATCCCTCCACTTGGAAGACCTTGTTGACTTGAAAAACAACAATAAAACACACATCAGAAAGATTGGATTCAAAAGATTAAAACCTACAATTTTTAAAATTCATTAGAACTCACGTTTGTAAGAAAGAGGAGAACTCATTCTAAGTCAGACTCTGTCTAGGTGTCTAGGGGAAATGGAATAGAGTTCTGTGTGAAATTACCATAACAATAATCACTCATCTTTATAGTGCTCTAGAGCAGGGATCCCCAACCCTTGGGGACTGGTACCAGTCCGAGGCCTGTTAGGAACCAGGCCTCACAGCAGGAGCGAAGCTTCATCTGCCGCTCCCCATTGCTCGCATTACCACCTGAACCATTCCCCCCATGCCCGCCTCCCAATCCGTGGAAAAATTGTCTTCCACGAAACCAGTCCCTGGTGCCAAAAAGGTTGGGGACCGCTGCTCTAGAGCAGTTCTGTCCAGTAGAAATATAATGTGAGTCACATATGTAATTTTAATTTTTTTAGCAGCCACATTAAAAAAGTAATAGAAACAGGTGAAATTAATTTTAGTGTTAGATCTTATTTAACTGGTCATTTCCACATATATTCCACATGCAAAATTATTAATGAGATATTTTGCATTCTTTTTTTCAGACAAAGTATTCAAAATCCAGTGTATATGTTACACTAGCAGCACATCTCAGTTCAGACCAGCCACATTCCAAGTGTTAGTAGCCCCATGTGGCTAGTCGCTGCTGTATTAGCACAGTTCTGAAGAGTTCATTGTCTTGTTTAATCTTCACAGAAACCCTCCACCATAGGTATTATTATTCACATTTTACAGATAATAAAACTTTTACAGAAGTGAAGTAATTACCCCAAGACACCCAGCCATAAGGGAAGATTCACTTTCTGATGGGCAGCGTATCTCAAGGTTAAGTGGGCCAGTGTGAAGTCAAACCGTACTCTGGCTTCAAATCCTGGCTCTGACATTTTCTTAGCTGTGTTACCTCAGGCACATTTCTTTCAACATGTGATTTCATTAATCAAAACCTGGTGATAATAAGAACCCTCATAGGCAATTGTGGGATTAAATGAGATAATGCCTGCAAGGTCCTCAGCATAGCACCCACCCATAGCAAGTGCTCCCTGGAAGTTAATGGTTATCACCTTGACAACAAGCCCAGTGCTCCTCCCACCTTCCCACACTGCTTCCCAGGAGCCTCATCTCCATTCACCCAGGGTTCATTCTCCATGTGTGCCTTTTACCAGGAACCAGGGAACCGATTGTTGGTTCTGACTCCAAGACCAGACTCATCCCAATACATCACAGCTGCTTTGTTGTCACTTTTTTGGTCAAACATATTGTCATCTTCCAACAGCACAGGGTGTGATGACTTGACAAACCACAAAGTAAATCCGGAAATGTTGAAAGGCAGCCACGGAGTCTCATTCTGAGACCCCTCCAAAGCGCCCCCTCACAACGGCGGGCATTGTAGGAATACCTGTCACTTGGTTCTGGGACTGTTCCACCCCTCTTCATGCCCTTTGCAATCTGCACAGCTGAAGGGAGGAGATAGAATGTCTCTAGGCAGGAGCTAGGGCGTTCTCACAGCCTCCTCCCTGCCTGGCACCAGTATCCCCACTTATCTGCAGTGTCGTAACATGACCCCTTCCCCCAGAGCCAGGTTGAACTTCCCGCAAGCCAGTAACAGAGTGTTTTTTACCACCTTGAACGAAATACTTTAATAAAATATGGGGTTGGAGTATTGAACCCACAAGTAGTAATATGGTGGCACTCACACATGCAATGCACGCTGGTTAGTGACTGCCCCACAAAGTGCTTTCTTTGCTGTCACAGAGCAATGGTTTTACTGAAGACAGGCTCTCAAAAGATTGACACATAATGAAGTGAATCTTAGTTCATTCACTCATTCAACAGATATTTATTGAGCCCCTACCACAGACCAGGTGTCATGCAGGGCGCTGGGGATGCGATGGTGGGCAAAAAAGACAGAATTACTGCCTTCAATGAACTTATCTTCTAGAGGGGGATGTAGATAGAAATCAAATATAGAATTACAAACTGTAGTAAGAGCTGGAGGAGAGGGAGCAAACCGCAGAGAGATCTGATCTGGTCTGCAGGTCAGAGGAGGCTGCCCTGAGAAAGTAAGGACTGAGCTGAGGAGGCTTAGACTATGTGAGAGCCTGAGGGGATGGGGGAGGTATCTTGGCAGAGGGGAAAGTGTAGCAAGGATTATGCGGGGGTCATCTTAGGTCTAGGATAATGGAGCTGGCTATCAAGAACCTCTTATATATATATATAGTTATTTTTGTTTTTGTTTTGCGGTACGCGGGCCTCTCACTGCTGTGGCCTCTCCCGTTGCGGAGCACAGGCTCCGGATGTGCAGGCTCAGCGGCCACGGCTCACGGGCCCAGCCGCTCCGCGGCATATGGGATCCTCCCAGACCGGGGCACGAACCCGTGTCCCCTGCATTGGCAGGTGGACTCCCAACCACTGCGCCACCAGGGAAGCCCAAGAACCTCTTTTATACAAAGGCCCGCTGTGTATCCTGCGGAAATGGCAGAGGGATTTGGGGGTTCAAGGTTGGACTCCAGAGGTTCCAAAATCATCTCTCCTACGGAATTCCCTGGTGATTCAGTGGTTAGAACTCCACACTTCCACTGCAGGGGGCTGGGGTTCGATCCCTGGTCCGAGAACTAAAATCCTGCAAGCCACACAGCGTGGCCAAACAAAACAAAACAAAACACAAAATCAACTCTCCTAAATAAGAAAGAGAAAAATGCTGCCCCAAACTTCTGAAAGAAGCAAACTGGGTGGGCAGGTATGAGAGGGTTAGGCCACTTGTACACACCATCCCAGGGCAGTAGCTGGTGTCCCACTCACAGGCCAGACGGTTCAGGGTTTGCCCAGACTTGAGAAAGCTGAGCGTGGTGACAGTGGAGGAAACATCCTCCCACCCCTGCCTTGATGGCAGCAGCAGTTGAATGTCATGAGGGCCAGGGTGGTGGCCCTGGCTTCTTTTTGTCACCGGGTGGCTGGAGCAATAAGGAAATGGCAGCTACAGAATGTAGTAGGGTGGGAGAGGCAAGCACAGCGGGGGCAGCTTCAGCTGACCTGAAGAGGGTGGATCAGGGGTGCTGGGATCTCACCCAATGATGTCAATGTATTGGGAGCTTGTCACGAGAGATCATTGCATTTTTAATGCCCATGACTGACCTCCAGGTTGTCAGGTTGTGAGAACATAATGATAAAGCTCAAAAAATATCCAGACTTGGGAGGTGTGTTCCTCTTCTCTCCCCCTTCTCTCTTTCTCTTCTCTTCTTTTCCCTTTGCTTCTCTTTTCTGCCTCCTTCTTCTTTTTCTTAGGGAAAAACCATGAGTTTTGGACATGTTGAGTTGGAAGTACCTTTGAGACATCCAAGTAGTGATGTTAATTACCAGCTGGACATGTAACTCTGTAACTTAGAGGGCGAGACCTGGGCTAGAGATCTGTGTGTGAGCTCATTGACATACATGGTACTTGAAACACTGGGCATGAATGCATGGCTGGGGGAGAAAGCAAGAGAGAAAGGGGCCCAGGAAAGGTCTTGAAGAGCCTCAACATGCAATGACTGAATGAAGATAAGTCCACAAAGCAGCCAGAGCAGTAGGGTCAGAGAGTGAGGAGGGACACCAGTAGAGGGGGTTGTCCAGAAATCTAAGGGAGGAGTGTGTTTCAGGAAAGAGTGTGGTCCACAGGGTTGAATACTCCTGGGAGGTCAAGAATGGAGCCTGAAGATGCCCACTGGATCTAGTGAGTCAGAGGTCATTGGTGATCTTGGGGAAAGATGTTTCTATGGAGTTATGGGCGCTGGAGTTTAGGAATAAATAGGAAGTTCGGAAATGGAGACAACAGATGTAAACAACTCTTTCTAGAAGCTTGATTATTCTGTTAGAGCGTGCAGTTGTGACGTTGAAATCTGTGCATTAGGATTCACTGAAGAAGGTACCATATTTCAGTGGAAAGAGAGTCATCATTTGTCCATGGGAAATCACATACTAACAGAATTGGCGCCCCCCCCCCCCCTGCTTAATGAATCTGTGGAGCATCGACTCTGGTGGGATTGCTACATATATCATGGCAGCAACAAGACAAATGTTCTTCACTTTGGGTATGCACCTGTAAACCTAAACAGCATGATCTGTACGTGCAGATGGTTTTGTAAACAATTACTGATATAGGGACATTTTTAGCCCATTGATCTACTAGGAACAGGAAGTGACAGGAAAAGAGACTAATCACGGTGATGGATGTGTGCATCAGGATTCCTGACTCACAGCATGCATCAGCACCCAGGTCTCAACACCATTGCCTGTGACACTTCAAATGGCACTGAGGCCACCTTAAAGCCAAGGGGGAGGGTCTGCCATGGCAACACAGGCATGTGGCATTCATTCAACTCTGACAAATGCGAACTGCGAAGGCGAGAGTGTGGGACCAGATTTTTGGAGACTGAAACATTTACTAACACCCACAGCTTTGATGCCCAAAGTCAAAGACAGAGGATTATTTCAGTCATTTTTGACCGCAGTACTTCAGACATTTTGACCCATTTGAAGACACTGACAACACTCACTTGGTTCTGAATAGGAATCAGCACTTTTAAAAAATCTGTGTGCAAACGCCTCAAATCTCTTAACTCTAATTTCTGACACCCAAAGCGCCCATTTTAGAGGCGGATACTCCCCTTTCTATTTTATCCTTTTTACCTGGAAAGAATTGGATCCTGAAAAGTTGAAATACATGTCAGGAGAAGGGAGAATGTTTGAAACTTTCAAATCAGTGTTCATTAAGGTAAGTATCTTGACGGCACATCATACTGACGGCAGAGACGCCATACACTGAGAGCGTTGGTACTCACTTAAAAATGGCTTCGGGCACATTTGAAATGTACTTATTCATAGACTGTGCATAAATTAAAAGGAAGGGTTTTCAGAAACAGTTATCTGATGGTGACAGTTATCTATGTTCAGACATCTGGTGCTTGTCTCTCCTCATGCCTGAGCTCCTCGTTGGGTTTAAGAAAGATGCCAAAGCTGCCAAAATCTCTCTTTTGCGCTCAAATTCACTTTAATAAATACTTATGTCTCCATGTCTTCGGGAGGAAGGGAATGAAGCAGGTGGGCTGAGGCAGGACACCAACGTGGGCAGCACCAGAGGACCCCGGGGTCTCCTTATTACCAGGGAGAGAAGGTGACCTCCTGTCAGGGGTGATTTTAGAATGCCTGGCAAGGACCCTCGGTGGGGGAGGGTGGGAACGATGACGGACTGCAAGCACAAAACTCCCCCACCTGTAAGTCAGGAATCCCTCTAACAGGAGCTAGAGATAGAATGTAAATGCTTATGGCTCTGCAAGAGATAGTTCAGAGATTTTAATTCACCCTCAGGTGTAAATGGTGCTTCCAGAAATCTGGTCAAGCCTGAAGGAAGGAGCGTGGGAGAAAGACCCAGGCAGTAGGGCAAGGGCCGAGGTGTCCTCCGGGGGCAGGCAGACAGGATCCCCATTTTGGCTTTGGTTCAGGGCTGGGTCTGACTGGGAGGGAGGCGGAGAGAGAGAGAAACTGTGAGAGATGGGAGTGGGTTCTTTGTACTCTTGGGAGCAGGGCGGTGGGTTGTCGGATAGTGAGCACATCAGAAAGATACCACACTTTGGCTGCCTTCTCTGCAAGCCTCAGGCACTTCTTTCACAAGGACGCCTCCAACATCTTTTCATCACTCCTGACAACTGCCATGTCAACACAGGACCTTAAAATTTGTTGCAGGACACCATTTTCGGGTATGCTCAGAAGAATCAATCCTGTCCACTACCTTCACTTTCTGAGAGAATCAAAGTAATAGTTGGTGGGGATCAAACCAGATTTAGGGGAAGGACCCCACTGAACTCTTCTATCCCTAGTTTAATATTATGGTTTTAGCATTTGCATATATCTTCTTAAATAACATTTAGGATCGTAAGTGTTTGTGTCAGTGTATACACGGACTTACCATTATTAACTTAAAACTTTTATTTCTTTCAAAAAACACTTTTTTCTGAGAGGCAATATAACCTAGTGTTTAAGGGAGTAGGTCCTGGAGCCAGATGGCCAGAGTATAAATTCCAGCTCACGTATTTGCTAGCCATGTGACCTCGAGCAAGTTACTAAACCTCTCTGTGCCTCACTTTCCTTATCTGCAAATTAGGCATGATAACTGTACCTGTTTCCTGGGGGTGTTATGAAGATGAAGTGAAATCGTACATGGAAAGTCAGGCCAATGCCTGGCATGTAGTAGCACCTAATAAATGTCAGCCACTTTTGTTGGTGGTTTAGGGTTTTGCTTCCTAGATCCTTCCAGCTCCTTAAGCCACAGTTCAAGATGTTCCTCTGTCTTCTGTATTTCCTGCAAATTGGCCGCTGGTTATCTCAGGTTTTGTGATGTTCGTGGCTGTTGATGCTGAGTGCCTAGATCCATTAATTCATTGGGGATAGCGAAATGGTGATATTCTTTCACTTATTTTTTATTTATTAATTGGGGTACTTTTATTTTAAAAATGCTTCCCTTCCGCTAATACTTGGTTACCCAGTGGTAAAAGTCAATAGAAAGGCAAAATAAATGCTTTATTCTTTCTTTTTATTTACCAGTTTTGAAAAGAACAACTATCATTTTCTGAAGATGACTTTTTTTAAATTTATTTTTTTAAAGGTTTTTTTGATGTGGACCATTTTTAAAGTCTTTATTGAATTTGCTACAACACTGCTTCTCTTTGGCCGCGAGGCATGTGGGATCCTAGCTCCCCGACCAGGGATCCCCCTGCATTGGAAGGCGAAGCCTCAACCATTGGACTGCCAGGGGAGTCCCTAAGTTCACAGCAATATGAACTCAAGTTTGAACGCAGCTAAGTTTTAATCAGTTACAATTATTATCCTTTTTGAAGTTAAAATTGTCCCATCTTTGGCTGGTGTGAGGCTTTTTAAGTTGGCTCCTGAGTCTTTTGACATGACTGAAGTAGACTTTGATCACTTCCTTGCTATCCAATAAAACAAGATGTCCAGGCTGATCTTGTATACCTCTTACCCCAGACCTGGAATCAAACATCTCTCCAAGAAACTGTAGTTTCTTTTAGTAGAAAATGGTATTTCAAGACTACAGTCTGGGTACTATAGATGCTCATTGCTCCTAGGTTGGTCACTGTTTCTAGGCCTCTTCAGTTGACAGAGCTAGGATGGATAGATCAATTGATAGATCAATCAATAGACAGATATAAACTATCTCATGAGTTCCTACTGATACTTCCAATTCAAATTCAGGACTAAAGGGGTTTTTTTTTTATTTGCTTTTGTTTTTGTTTTTTGGCCACACAGCTTGCAGGATCTCAGTTCCCTGACCAGCGATTGAACCTGGGTCAAGCAGTGAAAGCCCAGAATCCTAACCACTAGGCCACCAGGGAACTCCTCTGTTTTTTGTTTCTTTAATCTTAGGGGGTTTTATTAGTCATGTATACTTTAGTAAGAATTAGCTAGACCCTTTCCAAATTGACAGATGAGAACAAGTTCTCAAGTAAGCTTAGGCAGAAAAGGGAAATTTAGTATAAGGATACACAGAGCCCAAGGACAGAAATGCAGACAGACCTCAGGAAAGTGGTGAAACCAGGGACAAGAAAGTTATCAGGGATCAGGGCAGCCCTTCTCTATGGGAAGCTTCTTGCTTTTCTTTCATCAGATCTACTTTCTCCACTTCATCATCCACGTGGTTGGTAAAAGGTGTCCAAACACTTCCAGGAGATGGGCATTTTCCTGTGTTACAAACATGGCTACTGGGGGTGGAGACTAGGGAAGGAAAAGGAAGGGCTGTTCCTAGGCAAGAGGGAATCTCAATCACCTGGAGTCCATGTCATGAGGGGTGTGAGTGCATAAAGGCTGTGGGCACAAGGGAAGGTAACCATGCTCGTGAAAAGAATACAGGACGGGGTTTTCACTTAACCTTTTCTGTATCACATCTGTATCTCCTTTCTTCCACTCCAAGAAGCCTGGTTCACAAGGACACAGGGCAGGATAAAATTAGAATATCACATAATTAATAATCTACTTTAGGACTTCCCTGGTGGCACAGTGGTTAAGAATCTGCCTGCCAATGCAGGGGACATGGGTTCGAGCCCTGGTCCAGGAAGATCCCACATGCCGCGGAGCAACTAAGCCCATGCACCACAACTACTGAGCCTGCGCTCTAGAGCCCGCGAAGCACAACTACTGAGCCCGCCAGCCACAACTACTGAGCCCGCATGCCACAACTACTGAAGCCCGCTTGCCTAGAGCCCATGCTCCACAACAAGAAAAGCCATTGCAGTGAGAAGCCCACGCACCACAACGAAGAGTAGCCCCAGCTTACTGCAACTAGAGAAAGCCCATGTGCAGCAATGAAGACCAGCACAGCAAAAAATTAATTAATTAATTAAAAAAAAATATAATAATCTACTTTATCTCACTTCACACACACAATAGTCTCAGAGTAACATTAATACCACCACTATCAATGTAATTACTAAGAACAGTTAAAACTCAGTTTTCACATATGTTCTCCCCATTCTCCCATTTTTACAGTTTTCTGTAGCTACACTGTATGAGCATATGGCCTTTGTGCCCTATATTTTCTGTTTTAACCCTCACTCAGTCTTAGTTCTATGAGTAACCCTTTATTTAATGCTCACACCAGTCCTTAGGTTGATGTTTTTCTAGTCATTTTTATTGTCTTAATTGTGAAAATTTAAGAATATCCATCAAAATTGTATTAGTATGGTTCTCCAAAGAAATACAACTAATAGAATGTGTGTGTGTGTGTGTGTGTGTGTGTGTGTGTGTGTGTCTGTGTGTGTGTGTGTGTATTTATTATAAGGAATTGGCTCAGGCAATTATGAAAGCTGAGAAGTCCTAAGATCTGCAGTTGGCAAGCTGAAGACCTAGGGGAGATGATGGTGTAAGTTCCAGTCCAAAGCCAGCAGGCTCAAGTCTCAAGAAAAGCTGATGTTTCCGTTTGAGTCCAAAGGCAGGAAAAGACCAATGTCCCAGCTTAAGGTAGTCAGGCAGGAGGAGCTCCCCCTTACTCTCAGGAGGGTTGGCCATTTTTTCATTCAGACCTTCAACTGATTGGATGTGGCACACCCACATTAGGGAATGTAATCTGCTTTAATTAGTCTACCAATTTAACTGTTAGTCTCATCCCCAAACACCCAGAATAATGTTTGACCAAATAGCTGGGCACAGTGTGGCCCAGGCAAGATGACACACAAAATTACCCATCACAAAAGTAGAGGGTAGGAAGACTTTTTGCTGCCCCTAAAATCAATAAGTCATTCATTCTGCCTGCTAGTTCACAAGGCCAGACCTAGTAATGGTGCTGGTATTATACGAAAGGTTGCAATTTACAGAGCATTACATGTATTATACCATGTAAATCTCCAAACAAACCATAGTCTACAGATCCAGAAACTCAGGCTTCGAGAACTAAAGCAATTTACCCAATGTCATACAGACAAGTAATGAAGTGGGGATTTGAATACAGATCTCCTGGATTTCCAACCCTGTGCTCTTACCACTATGCTAGATATCCTGGAAAGAACACAGGCTTATAAGGATAGAGCGTGAAGTTTTTTACTCTGTGGCACACAGTTCAGCTGAGTGATATTTACATGTGTTCCAAGCCTCACAGTCTCTTTAAGTATCCTTGGAAAAAAACAGGTTTAAAATAGTAGATAACTGAGAAAAGAATAAACCTGTCATGACCATTTTTTTTGGCCATGCTGTGTGGCTTGTGGGATCTTAGTTCCCCAGCCAGGGATTGAACCTAGTCCCTTGACAGTGAACATGCCTAGTCCTAACCATTGGACTGCCAGGGAATTCCCATGACCAATTTTTAAATTTGCTTACTACAATTTAAAACTTCAGGAAGCTCATTTCTCCATTTCTAGAGTTCACACAGAATACCAAATAGTGGTATGTGGATTGTAAAAGCTATGATACTTAGAATTAAAGCAAGAGAAAAATAATTTTTGACAAAATATATATATAAAAAAGCATACATAAAATATATGTACAGTTCAAAGAGAAATAAACACTCATGGACGCATCTTTCTACCTGAATTATATCTACTCATTTCTACTACTTCTGGAAATTAGAAGTAGATGGAAACATTTAGTACACGTGTTTATCTGCAGGAGAGAGTCAAAATTGCAAAGCTGATTTAAGAGCTGGTCTGAACCTCCTGGAGACTTGTCTTTCCCAAAATGGATTCAGAGGAACCCCAGACCTGTGAAAAAAGGGATTCTATAGTCAAATAAGTTTGGAAGAGCAGTGCATATTCCCCTGTCTCCACCTTCCACTCAGATCTACAAGGGACACATTAACATATCAGGAAAAAGAGCCCTGTAGTAATCTTTTAAATTCTGTGTAACGCTGGATTTCCCCAACATATTTGACCACCAAAACTTTTCAGGAGGCCTGTTACCACCTGAATGCAACTTGTATTCCCCTGGGGAAATGCCAGCACAGGTGCCCACTGGTGACAGGGGCATGAATGGAAGCTTTCCTGAGCAGTGATGCTGATGAGAGCACAGTCTGAATGGTCAAATACCTCTAGATTCCTGAGAAAAGTAGAGGCTCAGGAGTTAGTGGGGAATGGGAACAAAGTCATAGCCACTCTAGTCAAAGAGATGGGCAGAGACGGGAGCCAGCACGAGATGAGCAAATTTGCTTTGCTGCTCCAAGTCAACATTACCTTCAAGTTTGCAACTTAGGTGGTGGTTTCCAGGAAGTCTATGAAAAATAAAGCATAAGATCCTGTTATTTGACTTGTGTTTTAACTGGTAAGAGTCTCTGTCTTAGTTCAGGCTACTGTAACAGAAAACAATAGACCACAGGCTTAAACAACAAACTTTCATTCCTCACAGTTCTGGAGCCTGGGAAGTCCAAGTGCTGGCAGATTTGGTATCTGCTGAGGGCCCTTTTCCTGGTTTGCAGATGGCCACCATCTCACTGTGTACTCACATGGCAGAGAGAGAGAGAAAACTCTGGTCTCCATCCCATCATGGGGGGCTCCACCCTCATGACCTCATCTAAACCTAATTACCTCCCAAAGGCCCCACTTCCTAATACTATTACATTGGGGATTAGTGCTTCAACACATGAATTTTGAGGGGAGTACAAACATTCAGTCTATAGCAGTCTCATTAGCAATGATTGCATTAGCAATCATTGTACAAAACTTTGTTGTCCCATTATGCAACAAAAACAAAAGCAAAAATAGACAAATGGGACTACAGCAAACTTAAAAACTTCTGTGCAGGCAGCAAAGGAAACAATCAGTAGAGTAAAAAGGCAACTTACAGAATGTGAGAAAATATTTGCCAAGCATATATCTGATAAAGGGTTAACATCCAGAATATATAAAGAACTCATACAACTCAACAAACAAACAAACAAACAAAAAAACAAATGACCCTTTAAAATGGGGAAAGGACTTGAATAGATGTTTCTTCAAAGATGATATACAAATGGTCAACAAGCACATGAAAAGATGCTCAACATCACTAATCATCAGAGAAAGCAAGTCAAAACCACTACGAGATATCATCTCACATCCATTAGGATGGCCACTATGAAAAAGGAAACACACAAACAAACAGAAAATAACAAGTGTTGGCAAGGACGTGGAAATACTGGAATGCTTGCACACTGTTGTTGGGATTGTAAAATGGTGCAGCTGCTCTAGGAAACAGTATGGAGGTTCCACAAAAGAATAAAAATAGAACTACCACATGATCAGCAATCCCACTTCTAGGTATATATCCAAAATAATTTAAAACAGAATCTTGGGACTTCTCTGGTGGTCCAGTGGCTAAGACTCCATGCTCCCAATGCAGGGGGCCTGGGTTCCACCCCTGGTCAGGGAACTAGATCCCACATGCCACAATTAAGAGTTCACACACCGCAACTAAAGATTCTGCATGCCACAACTAAGACCTGACGCAGCCAAATAAATAAATAAGTAAATATTTTTTTAAAAATCAACAACCCCCCCCAGAATCTTGAAGAGCTATTTGTACACCCACATCCATTTCAGTATTATTCACAATAATCCAAATGTGGAAGCAACCTAAATGTCCACCAATAGATGAATGGATAAACAAAATATGGTATATGCATACAATGGAATATTATTCCACCTTACAAAAGAAGGAAATCCTGGCATATGCTACAACACAGACCTACCTTGAGGATATTATGTTACGTAAATAAGCCAACCACAAAAACACAAATGCTGCATGATTCCACTTATATGAGTTATCTAAAGTAGTCAAATTCATAGAAACAGAAAGTAGAATGGTGCTTACCAGGGGCTGGGGGGAAGGGAAACAGGGAGTAGTTTGATCAGCATAGTTTCAGTCATGCAAGATGAAAAAGCTGTAGAGATCTACTTTACAACAATGTGCATTTATTTGACAAGATTGTATTGTACACCTAAAAAATAAGAGGGTAAGTTTATGTTATGTGTTTTTTACCCACACACAAACAAAAAAAAAAACGCCTTGTCTAGGAACCTCCTCAGATGCTGCTCTGAGTAATATTCCTCAAGCAGTATCCTCCAGCCAGGCCCCGGGAGACTTATTTTCCAAGTTTCTTCTAGAAAAGGAATGTAAAACTGAGTTTTCTGGGTACTTCAAGAGCCAGAATGGTGGAAGAGAAACCATCCTGACCTCAGGGAGTCAGGCAGGGCAGTACGGGGAGCTGTATTTGCAAGTATGGACACGACAGCCCAAGGTACACACTGCTGGGGTGGGGAGGAAGCTGCCCTGAGGAGGGGCAGAGCTGGGGCCAAGAGCCACTCTACAGACTGGTGTGCGGCCTGGAAGCAGAGGAGGGTCACCAGGACAACTGGAAAAGCCCCCGCAGCAGTGGAAAGGCAATGTGAGCAGCTGGGACTCTTAGAGAGGAAGCCTTTAGTTCTGGGAATGAGACTGCTAGAATGAATGGGACTCAAGAGTCCAACAAGGGCTACACACCATTTTAAAATGCCAACACTGGTAAATTGCCTGATATTTAATCCTCAAAAGGGTCAAAGTTAATCACCATTTTTGACTCCTTTGAGACAGACCTTAAAGTTGAACCCTTTGACACTGTAGGTTTTCAAATTTTTAGGTCTTACTACAGGGAAAAAAAAAAGTATATATATATATATATATATATATATACACACACACATATATATACACACATATATATATATATACACACACACACTTTTATCTGTAGTATATATATACATATATATTATATATAATTTTTAAACTATGGCACTATAGAAAACATGATTTAAATGCCTTCCAAAGTAGATTGGGAAAGGAGGAATATTTCATGTATACCAGATGCTCAGCCCGGCCTACCCCCTTGACTCCATGACAGGAGGGCACCCCCAACTGCCACCCATGATTAGTGCTTACATCACGAGGAAGCCATATGTTGGGAAAGTCAAACTGTCCAAAGCGCTCACTGGAATAACACCACCCACACACTTCAGTTCTCACAATATGGGAAAGTGACTTTGGACAAATCAAGGAATCATACACTTGACATTTCTAGAAATTACTAGGTAATTTGCTGTTTAATCCTGTATCCGGGAAGCCTTTCAAATAGAGTCACTCTAATGCTTGAGACCCTAACTCAGTTACTCTTCAAAAGAAAAAGGGGTAAGCTAGAGAGGGAAACATGAAGAGTTATCAGTAAGTGCCGGAGCCCAGCATTTCCCACCCTTGAGGAACATACCCCCCTTAAAGGAGAAGAAAAATTGCCCAGCTCTCTGGTGTCCACTTGTTACTCAAGTAAGTACAAAACCTGAAGCTGCGGAGACTTATGCTAATACTTATTATACTGCTGTAAAAAACAAAACAAAATTGCAAGTTCAAACAAAATCACAACTAAAAACCATTCAAATTAAAGTCATTAATTTTATGTGATAAATGATATTGTGTTGCTACACTGAATTCTGCCCACCTGACTATGGTGCCGACCGCAGGACGCAGGTTCTTTGAGTTCACCTTACTTCCTTCTACCAACTTCCACACCATTTGTTTTCTTTTTTCTTTTTTTTTTTTTTTTTGTACTATCACCAGGGAACAGTTCTGGTGGAGCTGCTTGCGTCACCTCTGCTGTAAACGCAAACTTGGAAGCTGAGATGACATGGCAGTACCGGATTATAAGGCAGTCATTCAAACCATCAGGAATGTTATACGATAATTCATGTAGGTTAGCATCAAAGCTGAACATTCAAAATTAGAAGATGTCCCAGAATACATCCTTGTGTCTTAAATATTTTGACAAAAACTTCCAAAGCCTAAACCTGAGGCTCTTAACTTTTTTGTGCCACAGTTCCCTTTGGTGGTCTGGTGAAGCCTCAGAATAATATTTTGCATAAAAAATGATAGGATTACAAAGGAAACCAATTATATTGAAATTTGGTTATCAACATATTAAAAATGAAAATGTGGTATTGATATATGCTTCTTTATGAATATATTATTCACAGGATCTAGTGGCAGATCTGGTAACTCATAATTTCTAGGTAGTGATAAATGTAATTGATAGTTTGTGATATCTTCAATAACTGTAAAGTGGTATTAAAAAGTGCTATAGGGCTTCCTTGGTGGCGCAGTGGTTGAGAGTCCGCCTGCCGATGCAGGGGACACGGGTTCGTGCCCCGGTCCGGGAAGATCCCACATGCCGCAGAGCAGCTGGGCCCGTGAGCCATGGCTGCTGGGCCTGCATGTCCGGAGCCTGTGCTCTGCAACGGGAGAGGTAACAACAGTGAGGGGCCCGTGTACAGCAAAAAAAAAAAAAAGTGCTATATACATTACCAAATGTAAAATAGATAGCTAGTGGGAAGCAACCGCATAGCACAGGGAGATCAGCTTTGTGTTTTGTGACCACCTAGAGGAGTGGGATAGGGAGGGTGGGAGGGAGACGCAAGAGGGAAGAGATATGGGAACATATGTATATGTATAGCTGATTCACTTTGTTATAAAGCAGAAACTAACGCACCATTGTTAAGCAATTATACTCCAATAAAGATGTTTAAAAACTAAAATAAAGTGAGACCTCTTGGAAAGTTAAAAAAAAAAGTGGTATTAAAAATATCTGTGGGCTTCCCTGGTGGTGCAGTGGTTGAGAGTCCGCCTGCCGATGCAGGGGACACGGGTTCGTGCCCCGGTCTGGGAAGATCCCACATGCCGTGGAGCGGCTGGGCCCGTGAGCCATGACCGCTGAGCCTGCGCGTCCGGAGCCTGTGCTCCGCAGCAGGAGAGGCCACTACAGTGAGAGGCCCGTGTACAGAAAAAAAATAAATAAATAAAATAAATAAATAAATATATATATGTGATTTCTATAAATGACAAAGTCACCAATTTTACTAATATTTCATAAAACTATGAATTTATAGTATTTTATATATCTCAGAAGAAGTTAGAGAAAATAAAGATGTAACTTTCCCTCAAGTTCTTGAATTCTGTCCACAGACCTCTAAGGGGTCCCAAGGACCCTTGCTCTAAATCTTACCCAAATAAAATGGTTAAAATTATGCACACATATTCAAGATTCACTGCAGGCTTAGATGATTAAGGAGCTGCCCAGGTACATGGATTATCCATCTCTCTCCCTTCACAGAGCAACTGGCCAGGACCCAAAGCCAGCAGACCTCTGAACCCCTGTGGCACCATACCATGAGAAGCTGGACTGTCCTGGCATGATGTTCTTACCTGGATCTTCTCCTTTCACCCTCTTCTCTTCAAAGATTCGCTGCAGGGTGAGATGTGTATCCTCCCCTTAGCTCTCACGAACTCCTCCCTGGGAGGGGCCCCACATTCTATAGTGCACTTGTGTGGCTTCCAAGACAGCAGGAAAGGCCCTAAAGAGGTTCTGCTAATCTCCTATGAGGAAGGGAGTAACCACACAGAGCACAAGGACCACCTTAGTCGTTAGGCAACTGGTCAAGAGGAAGTAGGGCCAGGAGACCTCCTGAGCAAGAGACACCCAACCAGTCACGTGGTTGCCCTCTCTACACACCCTCTGGCTGGGAAGGGCTGAAATGCCCTAGGATTGCTAGGCAACAGGAAAGAATTCACTGATGATGGTACCCAGAAGACTGTTACACCCTTGGTAGTCGGTGGCATGTGGTATGTGTGTGTTATGATGTGCCCCATCACTTCCCCTGGAGGTCTAGAAGGGGGCAGAAAAAGTCAAATTTCTAAAACAGCTTAAAGGGGCTTTTGGGGGTTCCAGCCAGGCTATGAAGGCTAGCATTCACCACAGTATGTTGAAGGCGCCCCTCCCCTGGGGTGTCCCTCTTCTTCCCGTACTATTCTGACTTCCTGTCAAAATCTGCTCTCCATTCATGGTCAAGGTGCTAAAAGGGACTGGTAAACAAATCCATCATAAGAACCCAAGGGATAAGACTTCCCAGCTGCTCCCTGCAATGTGGAGAACGAGCACGGACTGAGAACCAAGCTCTCTGCGTCAACCCCGGCTCAGCCTCTCAGTAGCTGTGTCGTGACAGCCCTCTCTGAGCCTCAGCCTCCGTTTCTGTAAAATGGAGCCGTAAAATCCATCAGAGAGCCACTAGAAGCATCAAGCATGCAGGCCAACCTGAATCTAACCAGGAGGAGACCATCCGAAAATCCAAATTGAGGGACATTCTCCAAACGACCGATTCGAATGCTTCAAAATGTCAATGGCATGAAAGACCGAAGAGGGGGAAGAAAGGTGGGAGACTGTTTTAGATGAAAGCAGACTAAGAAGTCATGACAGCTAAACACAGGGCATGATCCTTGATTTGGTTCAAAAAAGAAAAAGTCAAAAGACATTATCCAGACAATTGTGAAAGTTTGAATATGGATTTAATACTGTTGTATTAATGTAAAACGGCTTAGGTTTGATTGTGGTACTGGGTTACAGAGCAGAATGCCCTTTTCCTTAGGAGATACATGCTGAAATATTTTGAGAGTGAAGTATTACGATGTCTGTAGTCTATCCTGAAATGATTCAGCAAAACTTATATACACAGAGAGATAAAGCAAATGTGGCAAAATGTGAAATGATGAATCTAGGTCTATGGGTGCTAACTGTACTATTTTTTACAACTTCCATGTAGGCTTGAACATTTTCAAAATAAAAGATAGGAGAAGAGGTATACAGACATCTCTTCACAAGGAAATAGTTAATCAACTATGATTGTTTGACCTTTGCATCTACAAAGGGATGATTTCATAAACCAAAAGAATGACTATAGAAAATGGAATGACAGGCTCTGGCACGGGATGGTGGCAGGACTCCGTGTGCTGGGGCCTTCCTGCTCTGCCTGCCCCTCAAGGGGTGATGACGGTGTCCCTGACACAGAGCGAGAGCTCCTCCTCTCACCTCTGGGAGGAGGACATCCTGGCTGGCCCAGCCCAGGCCATCGGCCGTGTTCACAGCCTGGCCTTGAGACTTCTCTGTGGAAGGTAAGAGATTAGAGCTGGAAAGGACACTTTTAATCCCAGGCTTGATGGTTGCAGCCTCCCAGGTGAGGAACTTGGAGAGCAGATGGTACCTTTGTGACAACGCGAAAGAGGTGCTCCTTCCTCTGGGAGACCCAGCCCGTGTCCAGGCACTGGCCATCCAGTTGCACACAGCAGCCCTGATTAATCCCGTGTATGTAATATTAGCTTCCATTAATTGAATGCCAGGCATGTTCTGTGACTTATTTTGAAACCTCACAACTCTTCAGGACAGATGTTATTTTGCTCATTTCAATTGTGGGGGAAAAGGCTCAGAGGCTTGTTTGCTTGGCCCAGCTAGTAAGTGTCTGAGCAAGAGAACAAGCATCTGAATCTAGGACTACTGAGCTCTCAACTCACTGCCGCTCCCCAGCCTTCTGTCTGTGCAGTTTTATGCCATGTCGAACTCCGTTCCTCGTGTGGTCTGCAAGTCCCCATAACTCCACAAAGTAGAGAAGGTAACAAGTGAGGAAGCAGAGAGAGAGGGGACTTGCTCCAGATCATCAGAGGCACGTGGCACAGTCTGGAATGTAGGAATCGGGTCACTCTGTGTCCTTAAGGGACTCCCTCCCAAATAATCATTGGAGGCTGTGACCCACCTCCTCCGGAAGCCTGAATGGGTTAGGAACAAATGAACACGGCCCCCTTTCACCTCTGCTTTAGGGAAGCCATTTGACTGTTGAAAGTTCCTCCCTTTGGGGAATTCACATGGTCACGCTTTGACTCCCAGGCTCCTCTCTTGGTTTTACTTTTCATGACATCTGTCTCTCACCTATGTTCCTGCCAGCCTGCATGGCACCCCTTCCCTCCTATATCTCAGCAAGCCCAGGACCCAGCCCTGCCTCAGCTGCTTCCTCCATCTCCCAAACCTGTGCTATTGTTTCCTTAGTGGAACATCTCTCCTTCCTTCCAGGCTTCTCCTTTTACGAAGCAATATGCTAACCACCAGATAGATGTTCACTGTGATTCTTGATGTCTCTTCCTACAGAAGTTCTTCTTCCTCTATTCCCCTTGCTGCCCATCTATCCATCCATGTACTTCCTCATCCATCCATCCACCCATCCATCCATCCAACTACTTATCCATTTAGCCATTCATCCTCCCATTCATGTATGTACACACACACACACACTCACACATCTATCCATCCATCCATCCATTCATACATCCATGTATTCATCCATCTAATCATCTGACTTTCCACTTATTCAACCTTTATTGAGCACCTACTATGTGCTACAAATACAAAGAGAAACAAAGTCTGGCCCTTGTCTTTGGGAAACTCCCGGCCTATAGGGCAGGGGTAGATAAGTATCACCATGGGTTGAAAGCTCTCCTAGAAGTATGTATTAGGGACCATGGGATTTCAGAGGAGGAAGGGGCTAACTGGCCAGTGGCTGAGAAAAGCCTCAGGGAGGGCCAGGCATCTGAGCTGTGACTCTGAGTCCCCTTCTTTGTTCTCTTCCTCTCTTCCTCCTCTGTGCCCATCGTTCCCCCAGTCCTCCATCTATTCATTTTGTTATCTGTATGTGCTTGGGCTGAGGGCAGTCTCAGTGGATAAAAATCGAAGACTCCTCCCCCAAAGTTGCACAGGTGCTGGCTTTTCCCTCCTGGCTTTCCTGCTTTAGTTAGGCCAGTCTTCTGTTTCATCTGTCAGAGCAGGTCTCTTTCTATCTCTGGACACTTGCACCCAGGCACCCCGCCCCCCACCTTCCAGGGGATGAGCCTGCCACTGAATCCAGCAGTTTCTGTAGAAGAGGCTCATTACAGCTCCTCTCACTGGGAGGCAGGGAGGGGTGTGTGTGTGTGAGGGAGGCATGCCTGGACTTCCAGGGATCAGCTGGCGCCCAGTTTGGCTTAGCTCCTCAACCGGAAAGCCTTGCCCCATTCCCCCCAGCCCTGCCTAGCCAAACCCACTGTTCGTGGGCCTTCTTCCAGGGAGCCTGTGGCCCTCAGCAGCACTCAGGGGCCAGCCTGGACCCCAGCTCCCATGGACTCCTCTGTTCTGATGGCCCCTCTGGTCACAGTGCCTGGACTCTTGGGACTCTGCTGGGGCTCTGGTGGGGGTTTCAGGGGCAGCTCAACTCGCCAGGGCTGCAGATGGAGAAATGATCCAGTGGATACTTGATGACTTCCTGCTCCCTGGGCTGCTGTGAGATTGAAACCTGGCTCCCTCTATCTGCAAACAGTCACTGAAGTAGTGGCCCAGCAGGTCTGGGGGCACTGCAGGGCCAGTGGTAGGAGTAATACAACAGGTTCCTCCTTCCTGAGCTCCTCAAGCCCCTCATGTTTTTCTGTCCCCCAAGCCCCACCCAAAGGCTGAGGCTGGCAAAGCTTTCCTGCTGGAGGGTTGAGGGGCAGAAGAAGACCTGGCGTGACCTTGGTTCTCCTTATCTCCTCACAATGGCACAATCAGGACTAATGCTGTGATTCTCTTTGTTTCTGTGGGGACTTCTGTGCAGAGGGGTCCAGGACCAGGCAGTATGAAGAGCTCAGTAGGGGGATTCTGCAGAACACCTGGTACTCCTGGGCATGAAGATCCCTAGAAGCTCCCTTTAGGGGAATTTTGCTTCCCTCTCAGGCTGCCTCTGGCATTTAAGTCCAGCTGGATGATAATGTTGGGAGGAAGCCTAGACTGTATCCCCTGGGAAGTCTGGGGCTCCAGCAGCCAGACTCAATTTTGGGGTAAATCTGCTCTCAGCTGAAAGGATGTGAGCCTATGAGAGATGGGAGCTAAGCTAAGGTGATCACCAATATCCACCCAATTAATGACAGTGACACAAACCAAAGATAATCAAAACCTGCAGTGAGTTGGGTAAACTGCAAAGAAAACATCCTGAAAATTACAGTATGGGCATTTGGGCATGATGATGGCACATGTCTTCCAAAGCCCAAAAAAAGAGCAGGGTCAGCAGTCCTGCTATAAAGCCAAGGAATGGCCATGGGGAAGAGTTTAGTTCAAGATCCCCCAGATATCTAGAGGCTCTTGCTAGGCCAACAGCTGTTTTCTGTTTGTTGAAAAGGTCGTTATGTCAACAGAACCTATGGGACCAGTGCCCGTAAGCTGGAGTAGCCAAATTGGGTCTGTGAGGCAGCCGGGGAGGTGCCCTGCTCACATCTCCTTTCAAGAGAACCTGCTGTGAGAAGTGTTATTGGCGGATGGTCCCCAGCCGTTGCACCTTTCAGTCTGCTTCAATGCTCATGTCCCCCCATTTCTGCCCAGTGGACGACTCCTCCAATAGGCAACCTTTGCCGCTAGCCTTGCTGAGATTTTTAGAGCCAAACTGTAATCTGAGACTCTTCCCACCCAATTCTTCCTTCCCGCTCTCCTTTCACAAGTGTCAGGAGACACTTCCTGCCTATTCCTGCTCCCTTCCCCCTTTATCTTTCACAGCTGTTTTCTCCTATAAATCTCTTTTATTTTATTTTATTTTTGGCTGCGTTGGGTCTTCGTTGCAGTCTTAACCACTGCGCCACCAGGGAAGCCCCTCTCCTGTAAATCTCTTGCACGTCTAATTCTGCCTTGGCATCTGCTTCTTGGAAGACCCGACTGAACATCTACTATATTCATGGTCTAGGGCTTCCCTGGTGGCACAGTGGTCGAGAATCCGCCTGCCAATGCAGGGGACACGGGTTCGATCCCTGGTCCAGGAAGATCCCACATGCCACGGAGCAACTAAGCCCGTGAGCCACAACTACTGAGCCTGCGTGCCACAACTACTGAAGCCCACGCACCTAGAGCTCATGCTCCACAATAAGAGAAGCCACCGCAATAAGAAGCCCGCGCACTATAACGAAGACTGGTCCCCACTCGTCGCAACTAGAGAAAGCCCACGCACAGCAATGAAGCCCCAACACAGCCAAAAATAAATAAATTAAAAAAAAAAGAAACAAATACTATATTCATGGTCTGGATCTACTGGAAAGTAGATTCTCAGGGTGGGCAAATCTGGGGAATTTTATAATAGCTGGAGAGGTCTGTGGACTGTTGGGAAAGAGGGTTGGAGAAGGACGCCAAAATTAGAGAAAATGAACACAATGCTTATCAGCAAATGCAATGAGCTGGATAATTGGTGATGCATTCGACGGAGCTGGATTTTCATCTCAATGCCACCACCTCTTTGGACAAGTCATTTAGGATTACTTCCTTCATCTATAAAATGGGAATACTTTTACTTACCTTGCTGGGCTGTTGTAAGAAGGAAGAGGATGATGCATGTAAAGTACTTCACAGCACGGCTGGCACAGGTGCTCTCAATTCAGAGTACCTATCGTTAATTCTTATTTCCCTTTAGGAAGAGAAAGAATGTCTTTCCTCTCATTTGAAGGCAGGCAGGGACTGGTTCCATAAATAAAAGCACTGGATCCATCCTGGGAGGGGGCCCACAGGCTTGGTCCCCTTTCAGCCTCTGGGAAAGGTGAGGGCTCTGTATTTGCCCAGAGGGCAGGTCAGCGACTCCATTTGGACCTTGTTGCTTCCTGCAGAGGGTCCGTGCGGTGGGTGTGGGACAGAGGTAGGAGGGGGAAGGGGAGGGGAAAGGACCTTAGAACCTAAGGGGAGGTGGTCTCTGGGTGGTAGCTTCAGACGCCTCGAAAGATGGACCAGAAGTGGAGCCTGGAGGTGGAGTCAGGACCCAGACCTGGAGGGCCGGGCCCCTCTGGGCTCCTCCCCTCTCCTTGTTCATCACTCTCAGCTGAGAGAAGTTAAGCTGCTAGCCTCATCCCCCTTGCCCAGGAGGACTCAGTTGTCTGGGGACTTCTTCAGAGTCACCAGGCAGTAGCGTAGGGCTTGGCTCCTGGGGATGAGGGCAGACCCAGTGAAAGGGAGAATCCCAAGAAGAAACAGCCCAGGCGTCTAGTCCCGAGAATGCCCTTGCCCCGCTCCTGGTGACCCAGGGGCTGTCACACACCCCCAGCTCTGGCCTGGGTGCCCAGTGGAAGGCAAGCCCCACTAGGGCTAGCTGGACCCGCGCAACTCTCTGCCACCTCCGTGGCAGCTTCTTTTAAGAAGCCCATTTTCCTCAAAGGAGAGGTAGATGACAAATTAAGTCCCTCAGGGGCTGATTCGAGGGAGAAGAACGACGGTAGGTTGCAGTTCACCTCAGGAGGCCCTCTCCCTCTTACCTCAGACCTTCCTGCCCACACCACAGGTGTCTGGTTCTGGCTGTCAGGATGCTTTGTGGCCTGGAACCCTTTTCCGCCTGGCAGAAAGTAGCCAAGAAGCTAACCACATCAAGCACTTCATCGGTCTCCCACTCCTCCAGGGCAGGGACTGGTGAATGTCAGCTGAGCTGAATTGGGTTCGCTGCAAATGAAGGAATGAAAGAACTGCAGAGGGAGAATGTGTGCAAACACCCCTAAATCCACCCCCATTCACCCTTCTCACCCTTCATCTTCCTTAACCTTCCCATCCCCTCTTCTCTCTCCCCTTACCTTCCATAATATCTCCCTCTCTCTCTCTCTTCTCACTCCCTCTCTCTCTCTCTCTCTCTCTCTCTCTCTCTCTCTCGGTCACTCTCCACACAACCCCCCATCCCCATAATTTGGGAGGCACACGGACCTGGGTTGCACCTGCTCCCGTAATTGGGAGGCACACAGACCTGGGTGGGACTTCGGGCAGGATACTTAACTCTCTCTGTGCCAGTTTCCACGTCTGTAAAACAGGATAACACCTGTGGAACCGGGCTGTGGTGAGGTTGAAAGGAGATGAAGCAGACACAGCAGCTGGGCTCCAGGCTGCAGGGCTTTGGGAAGGGGGACTGAGTAGCCGCTATGGGTCCGGAGTGGCAGTTCCCAGCAAAGGAGGAAGAAGCTGGGGGCAGGGTGGGGGTGGGAGGCTCCCGAGGGGCCAGAAGCTCACAGAAGATCTGACTGGTTAGCAGAGGAAGTGGATCATGGGTCAGAGAAGCCCTGCCCAGAGGAAGCTCCACTCTCCAGTGCTGGGTGGATGCAGTGTCCTGGCTTCTCCCTTGTCCCCACTGGTCTCTGAGGGATCAGGTGTTCAACTAGCATTTCAGAGAACACCTATTGAGCCAGCTGCTGGGATGGGCCCTTTAACTCATTTTGTCTTCATTCTCACAGCGATCTACATCAGATAGGCATTATTATTCCCACAATACAGAGGAGCACATGGAGGCTCCGAGAGATAGGCAGCTGGTGAGGAGTAGAGGTGGGACTTGATCGGTCCAGAAGACTCCAAGCACAGTGCCGTCTCTAATGCAGCAAGATGTACACTTTGGTTCTGCTGGGTCATCGACCTCCTGCCAGCCCCTTGGGCTAGGTTCTGGGGATGTCACGTGAACAGGACAGACACGGTCTCAACTTCCCACAATTCACATTCTTGGTGGGAGAGAGTGACAAGTAACTGGATAGATACAGCAGCGCATGGTAGGTGCTATCTGAGGTGAAATCCCCAGGGCCAAATGTGAAATCCCAGGACCTGAGGATCAGGTCCTGTACAGGGGATCAGTTAAGGCCTCCTGGTGAGTCATGGCAGAGAAACATGAGTGACTATAGGAGCCCCCTCCCCCAAATTTGGGGAATATGGTTGGTTTACTCCTCCAAAGTCAGGCCAATAGCAAGGCTAGGTATAAGTGACATTGGCAAGGAGGCTCTTCCCGCCTCCGTCCCTCACCCCCTCGGGCACCACTTCTCACCACAGCCCCAGGTCCCTGAAGTACAGCAGTTCCCACTGGGGATGTATGAAATAGGACTAACAGAGAAAAGCCAGCTCTGACCTTGAATCTCTCCCATGGGCATGGCTGGCACAGCCTCCTATTCTCCATCTCCTAGTGGGTCTGGGATCTCTGGAGAGCAGTGGGGAACGGGTCACACTGAGGTCTGTCCTCTACGACCCTGACTGTATTCCTCCCACATTGCCCACAACTTCCTCTGAATCTAAGTCAGCAAAAGACCGCCCCTCACTCAACCTTCTTGCCTTCCTTATAATTCTCAATGCCAGGAATAACCTCCCCTTGTTCGCACAATGATCCCCCTTTTCATCTGAGAGCCTCCTCAGTCAAGAAGTATTCCTGCCTAAGAGGAGGAATATCTCTTACTTAGCTTCAGGGAATAATCGTGTAGATGTGCTCTAGACCTGGAGCCATTCCTAATGGGGCTTGCCCTTTGGTGGCATCCCAGAAGCTGAGTCAGTGATCCGGTATGGCTTATGGGAAGCTCCCAAAGGCTCCATGGTATGACGATGGCCCACTGCACTAGCCCTAGCAAGTTACAGCTTGTCTTACCTTCTCTACCTTCAAGCTCCCTCTCCTGACCTGGGGAAAGAGACATCAGGGGGTCTTGGTGGACACACAGGAGCTCAAAGGGAGAATCAGAGATGTTGACTTTGTATACAAAATGGCTTTATTAAAAATTCAGCTATTAGGAAAACAAAGCCTTCTCAAAGGTTCTATCAAAAAGTACAAATTTTAAATAAATGCATCAGAAAAGTGGCAGCCAGATACATAGGCCACAGTCACAATCCTGGGGGACGGGAGAGAGTGCCCAGAGTCCCAAGAAGAGGCTGGGCACAGGGGTCTTTGGATGCTGCAGGGCCAGGTCCTGTAAGGGCCCTTTCAGTTTTCCTTTCCTTGGAAAAAAGGGAAAGAACCCGGCAAGTGTAGGAAATTCTTAGTCTGAAGCGGAAAGATACAAAAGTCATTTAAAAAAGGCACGACTGCTGACTCCAGTCCTGAGGCAAATGGAGTGGATGAACGGGTGATCAGAGCCACAGGGCCCCCGGCTGTGGTCATCTCCTGATTGGTGCCTCCTCTGGGTTTGGCTACAGGTTAAGTTAAGGTGGCTCAAGTGGACTGCACAACCCCTGCAGGCAGGGCCGTGGAGCCAGTCTCGAGAAGAGATGTGTTGCTACACTAGCAAACTGGTATCTAGCCCTGCCAGGGCAAGAAGGATCACACTGGCTCCCAAGAAATCCCCCTATGGAGAGCACCAGGCCATCTGTCCAACCCTGGCCTCTGAACCACTGTGTGCACCCACCCTGGACAAGGAACTTCCAAGGGCAATTCTTCCCACCTAGGCATCTGGAGAAGCCCCAGGCCCCAGAGCCAGGGTTTCTCTGTATGGCAACACAGAAGGTGGCATTGTCAAAACCAGTCCCCAACAACTGCTGGCCCACACCCATGGTCACTTATGACAGGCCTCCCTGGTGACGTTAGGCAGTGGGTAGGCAAAGAGGGAGAAGTCCAGGATATACTTAGGCAGCACGTCCTGCAGCAGGGCCCGTGGGGCACTGCACAGGTGGTAGTGCAGGCTTTCGGGGCTGGCCGGCCGGTACCAGGCCTGGCGAGCTGGGAATCGGACATGGGGCGGTGCCCGCACCCACTCCAGCACCTGGTTGGCATCTGCCTCCAGTCTCTCATAGGAGCCCACAAAGTCGTAGTGCACGGCACAAGGCTGGCACAGGTGGTACACGGGCATCCAATGCTCGTTCATGCGCTCAGGGTCCTCATCCACCAGGTATCTCAGGAACTCGGGGAAGGTGACGTCGTCCCCCGCAGGGCTGGGCCCCGCTCCAGCCCTGTACCGCCTCACTATCTCAGCCCCATAGCGCTGCTGGTACTCTCGGATCTCGCCGAACTTGTTGCGGTAAGCAGAGAGAAGGCGTTCCAAGGGGTCCCGCACAAACAGGAACTTGAAGTAGTGCTGCAGGCGGTAGCGAATCTCATCAGGCCTTAGGTCTGCCAGGAACACCAGGTCGCTGCGGTGGTCCATCTTCAGGCGGACGTCCACGTTGTCCAGGACGCCCGCCAGCACCTTCAGCACCCGCTTCCAGTTCGAGCAGGCCACCTTGGGCACGTAGCAGTAGAGGAAGCGGTAGCGGTCATTCACGAGGATGTGGCGCAGCAGGGTGCGCCGCTGCCCCACCGGCAAGTCCCAGGGGTCCCGGGGCATGCCTGGTTGTCCGCACACTGCTCGCAAGGTCCGGTTACGGACGTCCTGCCTCACCTGTAAGTCCGAGTCCCCCGCATCCAGGGACAGCCTCCCAGGCCTGGGGACCGTCCCACGCCAGACCGCGTCCTCGCGGTTGGGAGGGTGCAGGGGAAGGGGCTTCATCTCGGCCAGGATGCCACGCTCGATCATGAGCAGCAGCCCGCTGGAGGCCACGATAACCGCGAACATCAGCATAGACGGCAGCAGCAGGGGCGGCCCGCCCAGCCCGGCCCGGGCCCTGCCCAGTGGGGCCCGCCTCAGCGCCCGGCCCAGGGGCTCGGCGCCATTTGGGGCCGCCAGCGGGGTCAGCGGGCGGGGGAACATCGTGCTCCCGGGGCGGGGGCCTGCGCGGGCCCGGCCGATCCGAGGGCTGCCCGGGAGGCGGGCTCGGGCTGGGGGCGGGCCCGAGGGCTTGGGCCCGCGGAGCCGGGATGGGGTTAGGGGAGCGGAGCGCTGGCGGGAGGCCCCGGGGCGCGCGGGGGTAGCCGACTCCCGGGCTGCGGCACCGGAGCGGGCGGCGGGCAGCCGGCGGGCGCGGCGAGGGACCTGGGCCGGATGTCCCGCCCGGCCGCTCTCCGCCCCCGGCCCCGCCGTGACACAGGCGCGGGGGCGGGCCCAGGCCGGGGGCGTGGAGAGGGGCGGGCACCCCTGCAGCGAGGGGGCTGGGAGGGCGCGTGCGGACCCCCACCCTGGAGAGGGCGCCTGAGCCAGGGCCGTTCTTGTCCACCGCGCTTCGGGTTCAAAAGCTGCCGAGGCCCCGAAGGCAGGAAAGACCCAGGCCGCGGTTTCCTCTCCCGCGCAGCGCGTGCCCTCAGGGAGCTGTAAGGAGAGGACCTGCACGCAACGCCCTGCCGCACACTCTGGCCCGGCCGAGCTCTTACTCCAACAGCGGGTCTGGAGGCAAGGGGCTTCCGCAGTGCTCTCCACCGACTCCCAGATTTGAGTCCCAAATTTCTGGAGGTCTTAACTGCTGTAAGCAGAGTCCCCAGTGTGCTCCCCCTACCCGCCGTGTCCTGGCCACTCCAATAAAGAGGAACTAGACGGTCAGGCACTGACAATGGCTCAGCTCTATGGTGACCCTTAGATTTAAGACAGTACCTAGTGGTTACAGTGTTTATCCACTGGGGAATGCTGAAATGTCTGGAAATGGAATCTTCTCTCCTCTCTCTTCCCTCTTCCAGGCCTGAAGAGGTGGGACACTCTGGTGACGGGCCAGTGACTAGTTGCTGCCACATGACCACTAGTGTGGTCAGCACACATTTTGAAGGGTGAGGAACTGGGGGCACAGAGCAGCAGCCTCCTTGCCTGGAGTCAGACGTGCTCACGGGCACCGGGCTGGCCACATGGACTAGAGACAGACATGGGGAATACCTCGGAAGTCAGTAGCCAGCCTTTACTGATCTGAACTGGGCACCTAGCTAAGTGTCCAGACTTCACCCTGTTACATGCGGGGAGCCCGTGAGGCTATGAAACAGTGTCCACATTATTGAGGCAGGTGTCATCTGTTGTATTCTTTACCTTCTTTAGTGGTCACAGTCACCCGGGGTGGTAGGTACTATGCGCATCCCTGCTGCACAGCTGAGGAAACAGGCTCAGGGAAGCTGAGACTTTGTGTGAGTTCGTCTGATTCTAAATCCTAAATTCCTAATCACGATCCTTCAGAGATGAATGGAGCACAAACACGGAGGGAGAAAGCAGCTGACCCCAGAACACACTGTACTGAGGGGGTGATGGAACCGGAGAAGATGCCACAGGCTTTGAGTTTAGCGAGAATGGAGTTACCACTGATGAGAGGAATTGAGAGGATGAGGGCTCCTGAAGCATGAGATGAAGCTAAAAGACTCACGCATGGCCCGCCCAATCCTAGCAGTGGGAGCACAGCACATGCGCAATGGGAAACCTGGTGGCCTTCCAGCTCCTCAGGACAGGCTCCCTACTCTGTCCGAATGCTGGGGTGCATCTCAGGATGCACCATTCACTGATTTAGAAGTCTGCATCAGGGTTTAGCCCTCACCGAACTGCTCCTTGCTTCCAATAGCACTGAAGGTAGATTTCTGGTCATGGGATTATTTCTACTGAAATCTTTTATCTTTTTCTTTTCTTTTAAACGGTAAATACGTCTTCTATACTAGGAGAGGAAAAAACAACTTTGAGAAAGTTTTTGGTAACTGCATCACATGTGCTCGTTTCTCTGAGCAGTCTTCTGTGTTAGCAGTCACAGTGAGGCAGTCTGAATACAGGAATGGCCACTTACTCTGGGGGAGTCCTTAGACAAAGTACTTGTCTCCACACCAGTTTCTCGTCTGTAAAATGATGGGATACTGCCCATCTCATGGGACTCTTGTGGACAGCACACTGATGGCCGTGCTGCAGTATGTCCACAATGGTGCCTGTGCCACTAACAAGCTCTATGGAAGTGCAGCTGCCCAGATGTCCTTACAAAATGCAGGAGCGGGTTGGGCAGCGTATCTGCCTCCTAGGAACCCCGAGAGCCTTAGGTCCACCCCACCTTGAACACAGTCAACACTGAGGCTTTGGGGCTAGGGCCAGGTTGACTGAACCAAGCATCCAGGCCGTCTGAGCCCTCGGCCTCATGATGGAGCCTTCAATTCCTCAGCAAGGAGTGCCAGTGGCAAGATACCAAGGCCCTCGAACAGTTTCTGCTGGCCAGTTCTCCAGGGGCATGATCCAAGGAGATGAGGCGGTATCCTCACCGCGCAACCACTTGGAGACCAGTTCCGAAGGATTTCACTCAGCCCACCACGATGCGAAGTCACCTCCAAGTTCCCATTCCCTCTGTCTCCTCTCCTCCCGCAGTTTCCCCACACATTCCTGTGCTCTTTGCTTACTGACCTCAGTGAGCCCTTGCACTGCAGTGGTTAAGAGTGGTGAGCCCCTCTGCACCCACACACAAAAAGATGACACGACACACAGGAAATGGTCCTTTTCTAAATCAATACAATTTCTCAAATTTATTATTTTTTTTCTTAAAGAAGTACTTCTAATCTCTGTCAAAAGGGAGGCGAGGAAAGGTCCTCCCTCCCTTGTAAACACTGAAATACAGATCTGAGAAACCAGGGTCGACACACACAAAAAGTGCATTTTACAAAATATCAACTAAAATATATTTTACATGAATTATGCTTCCATTGAAATTCTACCAGCTGCATTTTCAGGTTCGAAAAAATATTTCCACATCTAAGAGATTTCAAAAGCATTTAAGTTGTGGGCAGTGGACCCTGCCTCCTGGGAGACGAGGGGCCTGATCTGCTGGGTGAGGCTGGGCTCCTTGGCAGCAAGGGCCCAGCGCCCTGGGAAAGAGCAGGCTCCAAGGCCGGGTCTCCAGAGCCGCCACGGCCCCACCCCACGGCCACTCTGCCAACCTCTCTTACTGCCCCGCCCTCCTGGACTGATGATGCCTTCCTCCAAACAGCTTATTCAATACAAGGGGACCCAAGTTCCTTCCCTTCAGGTTTGGGGTTGGGTTTCCCAAGTGTAAATTCACCTCTGAATGGTCCAGGCCTCACCCAAGCCCAATGACCAATCAGGAGCAGCCATCTGCTTAGGGACAGCACAGGGCTGGGGGATCGCTGGGAGTGCCCTCAGGATTCACTTCCACCTCCCGCCCAACTGTCCTCTCCCAGTGCCAGCCTGCAGGGTCGGTCTGTCCCTCCCTAGGAGAGGGGGACCCAGTGCTGCCCTCCTTGGCTCCTGTCCCCAGGGTTGTGGCCTGTGGAATCACTCACAAGCATGTGCCCAGCGCCGGGCCCAAGCCACACTCCCTCTCCCTACCAGGCTCCTCTTTGGTACAAATAGGAAAGAACCAGACTGCTCCAGCCGCCACACCGAGTGCCCCAGGGCCAGGGCCAGGGCCTAGTTCTGGCAAGGATAGCAGGGGGCTGAGTCTCCTAATCTACTCTGGGGAGCAGCATGAGGTGAGAACAGGGCCCCTGGACAACAGGAACAAACTGAAAATGCAGGTCCTTAGCTCCTAGAGTGAGTGGCTGCAGCTCAGCAGGTCTGTGGACTGATACAGTGTTGATTCTCACTGGGATGTAAATTAGTGCAATCTACAAAAGACTAGGGTAAGAGGTGGCAGGGCAAGGGGAGCCACAGCACTCCTTTGGTTTGATTTCAGGTGGGTGTGGCTTGAAGAGTCATGTGTGAAGTTCTGCAAGAGGTTTCCTAAACCTCTAAGTGTAAGGCAAGAGGAAAAGTCTTCAATAAATCAGGTAGCAATTTTCCTTGCCCCCTGCCCCCACCCCCTCCCAGCTCCCTTCTGCTCTCCCAGACATGACAAACCCCATGTTGATCAGTTAATTTCTGGGAGGCCAGACCTGCTGGGTGGCCTTCACCAGGAGGTGGACAGCAAGCTGACTCCCACAAGGGGGCCACACCCATGACTGTGAGGGCTGGTAACTTGTCCCAGCACCAGGGGCTACTACAGGGGCAAAGGAGGAATGCCAGAGAAAGGCCCCAAGTTCAGGAAGAGAAAGTCAATGCTCTGGAAGCCAGACTTTGGCTCCCTAGGCCTCAAAGGAATGAGCTCGGAGCTGTGCTAGAATCTGGGAGAGCCTGGTCCCAGGCTAATGGGGAAGCAGCGGGTCACAGTGGGTGAGGTAAAGCTGGCTCCCACTCCCCCCTGAAGGGCCCAGGGGAGGATAAAGAAGGGCCTGGTTCCTGAAGGACCTTCCCCCAATCCCCCCAGGGGCCATGCCCCTGAGGCTTCGCTCAGCCTCAGGGAAGACTGCTTCTTCAGGAGCCTCTGCCCAGGGGACCACAGAGAGGTACCCTGGGCCAAGCTGAGGGCTCTGATGCTTTTCGTATACCCTGGCCTCCCCTTCCCTCCCATGGGGCCCAAATCCATAGGGGCCCCTGCCCTCCCCCCACAAGAGAACCACAGGCCAGCCACCTCAGGCTCCTGTGGCCCCTTAACCAAGTGCTGTGCTTCAAGCAGTGCCCTCTGCCCTGAGCCCCACTTGCCCGTGGGCAGCCCCAGTGTGGGCATGAGGGGGCTACTGTGGGTTCTTGAGGATGCGGCCATGGCGGAAGTCATAGACATGGCGGCAAAGAAACACCAGCTCAGGGTCCGTGTCCTCGGGCACTGTGCGGTGTGGCGGGGTGGAGTAGTCCGCAGAGGGGGGCACCAGTGCTGTCTTTCGGCTGGGGAGACCCTCGCCTCGACGCTTGGCCATGGCACAGAATCTGCAGTGACACACCATTCGCTGTCTTTACCACAGCTATCATAGCAGGAAGACCAATTCCTTCCCCACCCTGCCCAGAGGGCGGAGACACCCCCTCCCACCTCCACAAGGGCAGGTGCTGCCTCCATCCCTGTCCTGGGCCTATGCCCTCTCTGCCAACCATCTTCTCTGTCACTGGGGAACCACACCTACCAGGGCCTCCCTCCCAATCACCTGTCAATTCTCCTTGATTTTTTCTGAGAGCAGTACTGTAACTATCCCCGACTCTGCAACTCTGCCCCAATCACTCTGCCTCAGAGGGGGAACCATTTTTCTTTTTTTCCATAAAAATTACATGATGGAAGCAGACTGTGGGAAGAAAGTTCTAGGAGGTCAGGCCCAGTGAGTCAGATCCCCTTGGGGATCACAGGCAGCGCCCAAATAGCCCTGGGAAGTCTGAGGGGAGAGGCTAGCCAGAGGTACAGGGCACCACCCACCTGCAGTACTCAGCAAAGGTCAGCACGTAGCACTTCTCTTCAATGCAGGCCACACTATTCTGGTCCTGATGTCTCGATGCAAAGACTTCATTCTGCAAAGGCTCAAGGGGAGGGAGGAGGAGGTTGGCTACCAGGGTGGGAAGCACCTAGCTCCAGGAGCAAGGCAGACATTAACCACTCTGCTGGTACTCCTGACCTGAGATAGACAACTCCAGCTAGTGCCCAGGAAACTAGGGAGCTTCCCTGGAATTTCAGCCTAACTGCTCCTCATCAAGCAGCCCAAGGCATTCCTCCCAGGTCCTGTCCTACTCAGGAGCAGCCAAGTACCCGCTCCAGCCTCTGACTGACATCAGTCTCCCGACCCCCACCCCAGCCCAGGGGAGGAGAGGGGAATTGGTGTGCATTCTCCCATTTAGATGAAAAGTCCCAGAGAGGGGAAAAAAAGTAAAAGGGAGCCAAGATCGGGGGTGAAGCAACCCACACACAGCTTGGTAGATAGCAAGGGGTGTCAGTAGAGTCTTTTCTCCCCTCCCTCTCCTGCTGCAGACAGTAAAGGTGTGCAGCTCCACCTCCCCTTTCCTGTCGCCAGGAAGACACAACTACTTGCGCCCATTCTGGCACCCCTGCTCTTGGGGGCTCCCTTTCTGCCCCACCTTTCAAGACAAAGGTTACTATTCCCTTCAAAACATGAATTGGGGCAGTGTTGGGAAAAGAGGCTAAAACTCAGGCCTTTCCCCAGGTTCTCTGGTGTCCAAGGTAATGAGTCCAGGGACTTGAATGCCCAGGCTGCCCCCGCCCCCATACCACGTTCTCAGTGCCCCAGCCTCTCCCCCGCCAGGCAGCTCACCTCGTGCATGCTGGGACTGCGGCCTCCCTGTAAGTGCTCTGGTCTGTAATACCACAAGAGGCTCATCATCAGCTCTCCTAGGGGGGAAAGAGAAGCAATCAGGGCTTGAGCTGGCAGCTCCAGAGTTATTTAGATAGGCAGGCGGGCTGGCCACCTGCCCTGGAGGCTCATCCAACTTCAAAGCCTAGGCCAATTCTGCAGGCTCCGGCCACCCCTATCCCCTGCCTTGGGCCAAGTCTGGCAATTCAGTGGCCTAGAATGCTGTTAGGCATGGAGGAAGGAGGAGGAAAAGGCACTGACAGGTGAGGCAGGGTGACAGGTGCTCAGGCCCCGATGGCTGGAAAGGTTAATGAGCTGATCCAACCCAAGCACAAGGCCGTCTGCAGCCCTGAGCACCAGACAGACGCTGGCTTAGTGGAAGGCAGACTCTGCCAAGGACGCAGGACACTAGTGCCAGGTCGAACTCTAGACAAGGGGTACCTGATTCCGGGTTCTCCCAGAGGGCAGAGATCTTGGCCACATAAGGTGTGGACGTCTTTCGAGGGCCTGACTTGAGCAGGACAGTGTCCCGGACTCGGATCGTCTCTCCATGCCGCTCCACCGCCTGGTAGCTCTTTCGGATGGCTGGTTCTGGTTCATCCTGAGCAACAAACCAATGACACAAACAAGGCTTGTGGGGCCGCACTCAGCATGCGGAGGGAGTGACATCCTCTCTGTGCTCTCCTCAGGGCAGTCAAACCGTTGAGGATGGGAGACTGCCAAAGTGGTTTGCACTCTGGCCCCTCCTCCCTGAGCCTGGCTTTCAGGGGCAGGAAAGGGAATCCTCACCGTTGGAGAAAGGAAGAGAAATGGGAACAGGGGTAAGAAAGTGGCTCGAAACTTCTGGGCCTGCACTCTGACCACCACACCCACGACAGCCGGCTCTCGTGCTCCAAGCCCCCAGCACCGGGTAGGTCCTCAAGATTCCTAATGGGCAGTCTGGGTTTGACTCTTAAACCACAATGGTATAAGCAGCAAAGCCTTATCACAGGCAAATGACTTAATCTACTGCTAAGCCTGTTTCCTCGTCTGTGAAATGAGGGTAGTTCTAGGACCACGGGGTGTGTGCGTACCTCACGAGGCAGTGGTGATGATGAAAGCGGATAATGCATGTAAAGTGCTTAGTTCGGTTCTGGCACCTAAGACGTGCTAGATACATTTCAGTCTACATTCTTTTCATCATCCCAGATGTTCCTGTATCACCAATTTTCTCTGCCTATCCCAATTTCCCCTATACATACTTGTCCAAAAAGCCTCCAGGGAAGTCCTCCACTTTATAATCCGGGATGAGAGGTGAAGACACTTCAGGAGGCTTCCCTAAGAGTCGGTGACAGAGATGGCAGCCACCAGCTGTGATTGACTGTGCATTCCGTGACTCCCCAAGGCACAGGGCACAGGATCAGTACGAGTTGGGGGAGCAGGCCGGGCCAGTGTGATCAGCTCCTGGGGTACAACTGAGCTTGAACCCCTTGTCACTTCTCAGAGTGGCCAGAGCCAGGGGTTCCTGGGACCCAACTCACTGCAGGTCCTATGTCCCTAACCGCCACCCTCCCTTCTCCCCATCAGCTGAGAGCTGGCACTCACCAAGACATAGACGGCTTTCTCACAGGCAGCCCCAACGGGCACCCAGCCGTTAGTGCGGCGGCGGCGGCGGCGGCGGGGGCGTGGGCGCTGGACACGAGGCTGCTTGGGGTGGCTGGGCCTGCGGGCAGCCTTGCTCCGCGCAGTGTGCCTACAGCTAGAGCCTGTGCGCAGACCTGACTTGGAGCCACTAGGAGGCTTGGCGCTCTGAGGGCACGCGCGAGCTACCGTCTGGGGCTCCGAGGTGGGTGTCTGAAGATGGGGGACAGGCTCTGCTGCAGGTGGCACGCTGGGCACAGGGCATCCCAAGAGGGGGTGGGCAGGTGAGGCAGGGTGGCCGGCTTCCGGGAGAGGAAATTCCAGCTGGCCCAGGGACCTGCAGCCTTCTGGGAAAAGGAGAGAGGGAGGTCAGGGCAGGTTAAGGATAAGCAGGGAACCCCCCGGCCCCTCTGCTTTCAGAGCCTGCTTCTTTTAATTCTAAGTGTGAACCCAAAGGCCACTGAGGTGGCAGGTGGGGTCAGAGGCTGTTAAGGGAGATGATCAGTGACTGGCCAAGGGTTTTTCTTGACCTTGGAGACTGGCCCACAGACATCTCCATCTCCTCTTCTAGCCTGAGAGAAGAGAAAGTAATGGGAATGGCATCTCTAAGCTCTGACTTAATCTTCCTTCTCTAAGGTTTCCACCGTACTTAGGAGCAGGGGATCTGGAGTGAGACCAGGATATGAGTCCCAGATCTGCCACTTACCAGCTGTGTGACTTCAGGCAAGTCACTTTACCTTTCCGTGCCTTGCAACAGAAGTAGTAGTTGTGAGTATCATATAGTGTGTCCTAGGTGTTTTCCTATCAAAGTATTAATTCTTCACATCCTTACAACAACCCTATGAGGTAGGTACCATTTACCCCCATTTTACAATTAAGGAAACTGAGACACAGGGTGGTTATTGGTTTGTCCCACAGTCGCATGGCTGAAGAAGTGGGGAGAACATTTCAGTCTGGCTCCAGAATCTGTGCTCAATTAACATGCCATATGGCCTCCCATATATAAAGCACTAAGAACAAGCGCCTGGCACATGGTGCTTACTGGTGTCCCAGGGCAAGGGGCTAGGGGTCTTGGGTCCCACAGTTTAAGTGACTAAACTTAGAGAGTGGTACGGAAGAAAAAGAAGAGCCTAAAAAGAAGCTTGTTCTCATTTCTTAGAGCTCCAACTCATGGGAGAACCTGAAACAACCAGTCTGGCCAGAGTCAACCGGTCTATAAAGTTGTTTTATGGACCCCTTCAAGAAGGGCTGTGCAGGGGAGGGGAGAGCCCTGAGAAGGCCTGGCCCCTCACTTCACCAGCAGCAGGGCAGACCTGCTGGCTAGCATGGCTCTGGTCACCTCACTTCCACCCAGGAGCCAGGAAGGGAGCCTGGAGAGGCATGTGAGGACACTCCTTGAGTCTGGGGAAAGAGAGATCACTTAGGGGTGTCTCATCAACTACGGCACGAGACTCTCAGGTGTCTGGATCTTGCCAAGAAGGTAGACACCAAAGTCCAGGCCCTGACGGCAGCCTGTCTGTTCTCAGAGTGCGCCCACCCGGTCTGTACCTAGCAAGGTGATTCTAAGTCTGAGCATTACTTCTCTTTCAAGGCCTGTATGGCCAGGACGAAGCTGTCCTATTGCAGCTGGTACCACCTACGGGGCCTAGTACCCACCACCCCTCCCGTGAATGCTGAACTCGGTTGGCATGCAGATGGTCTGGGTTCCTGGGAAGTAAGGAATTCTAGTTTTCCTCGAGGAAGGCAGAAGGACATGGGAACAACTTGGCAAAAGTGCTAATTTCAGCATCTAACTTGCTACTCAGAGTCTAAGAATGGGCATCCCAGTGGAGAGGGAGGAGAGACACACCCTGCCCACTTCACCACCACAAAGCTACCTAACTGCCATGCCGAGAAACCTCCATAGACAGTGGGTACGGAGCAGGGCTGCTAAGAGCTAAACACGGGTCTCTTTCCTGGGAATCTCCTAGGCTGGGGGCACAAAACTAGAGGAATCCTCCCTTCTCAAAACCCCCGACTCTCCCACACGGTAGACAGACGCCAGTGCACCCCACCCTCCTGGGACACTGCTTCTCAGAGACTCCCTGGTGTACCCCACCTCCAGGAAGGCATACCTGCTGCAAAAGGCATTTTGTAGGGACAGCCGCCACAGGTAGTGCCGATGTGGGTAAGAGACGGGGGCAACATTTCACAGATGCTGTAGCCATTCACTCCAGTATCCTCACTGGAGCAGTAGCGAGAACCCCATGGAGGGTGCTGGAAGTGGGTGCCCGCGGCGGGCACTGAGCTCGGGGCCAAGAGGAGCCCCGCGTTAGCTGCAGCCACTGGGGACAGCTTGTCCTCGGGGAGCACGGAGCAGGAGGGGTAGCCCCCACACCGCAGCCCGGCCTGGCTGCAGTACAGGTAGAAGCTGCCTAGCGCGGTGAGCTCAGGCCCACCACACAGGCCACTGTAGTCGGCGGGGTTGCCAGGCATCGGTAGCGGGGAGAGCTGGGGTGCGGGGAAAGAGGGCTGGTGCAGTTCCTGCTTGGGGGCAGGTGACTCCTCGCCTGGGCGCCCGGGCTCCGGCTTCAAGGCTGCTTGCCCACCCATCAGCAGGGGCAGGTGAGGGCGCAGCCCCAAGGGGCTCTCTAGAGCCTCGCTCAGGGGCTGGTAAGGTGGCTGGCTGGACGGCCCACGAGGGGTGGCAGATGGCCATGGCTCCTCGGGGTGTCCTTGCCAGCCGGGTGGGCCTGCAGCCTCCCCAGAGCCAGCCCCCTGCCGGGCCTTGGGATAGTTCTTGCCATTGACCTTGGCCCACTTTGGCCTCGGGGCCCTCAGTGCTGGTGGCTCAGTGGAGTGCCCATCTGCTTCTGGATGGGCACGAGGTGGCCGCAGGGGTAGCTCCCGCTCCTGGCTCAGCTTTAGGAAGGCAGCTGCATTCAGGCTGGCCAGTCTTTTGGGAGCTGGATCGCCATCTCGGCGGGCCCCTTCATCCGGTGCTGGCTCTGGGGACAGGTCCCGACTTCCTCCGAGGTCCCCCAGCCGGGGCCGCTTCTTGGAGGAGGCCCAGCCTCCAGTGGCCCGGTCACGGTCCCGGCTGCGGTGGGGGTCTCCCCCTCGGCTGCGGCGGGTGCCCATCAGGCTGCTGGTCTCTTCCCGCTCCAGCAGCAGGTTATTGAGGGCCTCAGCGTTGAGGGAGGCCAGGCGCCGCTTGCGGGGCTGGGGGAGGCCAGTGTCCTCACTGGATGGGGCCGGGCTAGGGGGTTTGGGCAGGTCGGGGGGCAGCTCATCAGCCTCATCTGCGCTCCGTGGACCAGCCACATTCTCCAGGCGGGTCAGCAGCACTTTGCAGGCCTTGGGCTTCTCGGGAATTAACGGGCGCTTCCGCAGTGGGTAGTTCTTGCGGCGCCCTGTGAGGTGCCCTGGGCTCTCAGGAGGACCTGGCTCCACACCCTCTGCCCCCTGCTCCATACTGCTGCCTTCCATCTGCAGGGGCTCCTGGCGGCCCGTGGGGCCCGAACTCAGCATGGAAAGAGACTTCCTCCGAGTGTGTGTCATGGAGTACCTCCAAGCTGCAGGACATAAGGCAGGCAATGAGAGAAGCCTGCCCTGGCCTGCTTTCTCCCCCACTGCAGCCCATCCCGCATCCCCTGCAGTAACTCTGGCCTGCATCCCCTGCAGTAACTCTGGCCCGCATCCCCTGCAGTAACTCTGGCCACTTACTCCATCTCCAGCTTGGATGTTCCCGGGACACCCCCTTCCAGAGTGCAAAGGTCTAGTGGGGTCAGGCTACCAGCAGCTGTGCAAGGACTGGCTGCCCCACTCTCCTCTGAACCAAACCCCTGGGGACCCTATGGAGCAATGCAAACCCCAGAGCTGGAAGACAGAAGAGGCTGGGGGCAAAGCTCTCGGTTGTCTCTACCTGTTCTTCTCCCACTAGATACTCATCGTAGGACAGGAGGAGACTGTCCTGAGGACATGGATCCAGGATAGGGGCTTGGGTGGTGGGAGCCCACCAATTCCTTCAAAGACATTATCAGTCCCCTCCCCCTTCTCGAGGCTTCTGAGATTGGCCACAGGAGGATAAGGAGATGGACAGTGAGGAGCTGAGATGAGGAACCTGCCTGCTGGGCCGTGGAGGAGGCAAAGTCCACCTGTGAGGACACCTGCCTGGCACATACAGCAGGACAGCCATAACCTGGGTATTGCTGGAAAGCCCCCTCAAGAGTGAAGGCCTGGCTGTGAGGAGCCTGTGGGGGGAGGTCTCAGCCAGCCCATGGAGCCAGCCCCACCTTAGTTCAGATTCCAAACGGCCCAGTGCCAGTGCCTGGGGGAGGGATGTCAGTAAGGCTGGGGCCAGCATTTCCAGGTAGGAAACCCAGGGACCACACTCTAGATCTGTGGTACAGCTTTAAAGGCCCACCAGCCACTAAGAGCTGGGAAAAGAAAGTACCAAATAGAAGAACTAACTCAGGCGACAAACCCAGGCAGCCCTGTTAGTCCTGCCTTATTCCTCAGGACTCCCTCCTTGTAGGCAAGATGCCAGGCAGGAGGCAGGATGGGGGTGAGTCACAGGAAACCCAGAGCCCCAGACAGAAAATGCCTGCGACCAGGCATCATCCCTTAACTTTGCTTAGCAGACACCCTCCCCACCTCCAACATACCTGGGCCCCCCGGGCACCCCCGCAAATGAAAGAGGCAGCAGGCTGTGTGCAGGAAGCTGCCACAGCCCAGGCAATGGAGAGCTGAGGGGCAGGGTCGGGGGGACGGACACTGCCGGCATCGGTGGTCAGAGACTACTATGCTGTTCACTCCCTACCTAAACCCCAACAAAGCAAGATGCTGCCGAGTAAGGTGTCAGACGGAGCTCTGCCCTCCCCAGCACTCTGGGACCCCTCCTGCCCAGCAAGCTTTTCAGCTTGATTTCTCCGCTGCTATTGTTATTCACTCCCGCTCCACCAGAGGAGCTGGGAGCAGTCCCTGCAGGGCCAGGATTTAACCCTGAAAGTCCCAAGCCTGAGGACTCCCAGGGAATCCAGAGCCCTTCCAGTAGCTCCTGTGGCCTTGGGCCAGTGGCTGGGGTCACTGGGTACCCTCTACCCTCTCTCCAGAGACATGCCACTAGTTGAGAAAGAGTGCTCCAAAAACCAGGCTGAGGGCAGCAGGGGTGTCCCTCACCCCTGAGAAAGAACTTGGAAAACTGGAAAAGGGAGGCGGAGTGCCAGGCATTGCTCTGGCCACATGCGGGGACCTGCATACCCAGAGACCAGGCCCCAGGCAGGACAGAGAGTCACAGAGGCAAATCCATTCATTCCTGAAGCACAGACTGGAGTGCTCCTGAAAAACCTCAGGCATCTGCTAGGCTACCTAAGACTCTTTCTTTCTTCTAATCAGGGTGTCCACCCATCCCTGATTGCTCAGCACGCTTATTAGCCCTCAAAAGAATCCCAGTTGCTTATAACCCCAGGTCCTTCCCTCAAGGGCAGGGCACCCCTATGCCAGAGGTGAAGGAGCAGGAACAAGGAGAAGCACATCTGTATTTCTTAGGGAAGCCTGCGCCCAGCCCTCCCCCACCCCCAAAGGGCCTGGAGAAGGAGGACAGTGAATAGACCACACAGTTGAGCAGGGGCCAAAGCCCCTCAACAGGCCCCAAGTTACCAGAGGAGTCGGGCCTGGGAATAGCCGGTGGCCAAGGCTGAGGTCACCTGGGCTTATGGCCTTTAAGGACATGGACACCAAGCAGAGTAAGGAGGAGTGGATGGGAAAGAGAAAGTGAACACAGGGAGGTGTTTCCAAGCCTGGCCAATGAAGAGCTCTTAGCGGACCATGGTCGTCCTTGGTCTGCCCTCGCTTCCCCCCACCCTCAATTTGCTGGTAGACTTGCTACGTGGATGGATGGCCCAGGGATTCTGAGATACTTGGTCCCACTCAGTCTTTCCCTTGCACTATGAAAAACATTCGGAGAAAAGCCTTCCACTTTCGGGAGTCTGTCCCTAGAACCTGGGAATTTGTTCCCGGCAGAGTATCTCACTCCTTCACCTCCCTCTTCGTCCCTCAGGGACACCCACTGTCCCTGAGGCTGATGATCCCAGGAAGCTTCTAAATCAAAGGGTGCAAGTCACATTTTCAAATCAAGCATATTGGGCCTCCTGCTAGCCTCCCTTGAATTTGCCAAATCCCATCACCCGCAGAACTCCTAGCTTTCACGTGGTGCCTAAGGCAGCAATGTCACTCACGCTCCTGAGGAAAGGCTGGGGACTCTGCTGCCTACCGCACTGCACTCCAGGCTGGAGAGAGTCAGTGAGTCATGCTTTGAAACCAGATGGACGTGTGAGAACTTCGGCAGCAGCTTTTCCCTGGGGTGGGGCTGGGTGGAGGGGCGCCCAGCCTGCCAGGGCCCCTCCAACCTGCAGGGGTGGCCCAGCTCAATGGGGGAAGAAGATCCCGGGAAAGCAGGAGGCTTGGTTCCCATTCCAGCTCTGCCAACCATCCTGCTGTCCTGTCCCTCCCACTTACACACCAGCTCAACCAGGAACTTTCTGCCACTACCAACAGACAAGAGTGCCCTGCTTCTCTCAGACTACCCTCCTCTTCTCTGGGAAGCCCTGTCCTCCCAGGGGCAGGTAGTTCAGGCACCCTCGGGAGAAGTTTCCTAGGAGGGACTCCCCAGGGCGTCTTAGAGCTCGCCTAGACCATGTCAAGCAAGCCCTCACTGAAGAAAACCAGTCTGAAGCACAGTGGCCGGCCGGCGGTCCTCCGAGCCAAAGACCCAATGAATCACAAGTTGAATCCAAAATCACAAGCCTGACCAGGGCTGGGAGAAGTCATCTCCACAGAAACAGAAAAGGAGGGAGGCCTTGTCTTTTGCCCTCAAGCTGCAGCAGCACCTTATACGTAGCCCCCACGGCCCACCAGGGCAGGTGGAGGACACCCAAGGTACTGTGTGCAAGGGCAGGTCAAAGGCCTGGAGGAGATGGGCTGTGGGCACCAGAGGAGAAACGAGGGCAAGGGTGGGGGCCTGGATGAGCAGGTCGAAACCAGATCACTCCCCCAAGCAGAGGCTGCCCTGGGGCAGAAAGAGGCCCTCAGCCTTGGCCATGGCTCTCCCTAACTTACCCAGCTCTAGGCCACACCCACACCCCCATCGTTAGGGGTTCAGGACCCAGGGCTCTGCCCCACTGCTCTTCCTGAAACCTCTCTTACCCACTGCACTTGAAACTTTGCTTTTCAGGCTTTTTGGTTTATCTGTAATGGGAGGGAGTACTTGGGGTTGGGGGGGCGGTCTTAGGTAAGAGCAGACCAGGTGGTCCCCTGGGTGAGGGTCAGGAAGGGCCCTGACCCAAGCCACCTCCCTCCAATTACACCTAAAGCCACACAGTAGGCACCGAGTTAAGTAAGCACTGCCCACTTCTGCAATCTCTCTTGGAATAAAATAAGCCCCTCCGCCACCCCTCAACAGAATAATACTTTTTCACGACACTGAGTTTCTTGAATCTGCTATCAGAGAAGAAAAGCAGCAAGAGCACAAAGGCAAACTCCTGTTCTTTTAAATTTAGTTGATGTTACTTCATGGAAAAACAGAGAGGTGGAGCTGCTGAAATTCTTGTGATAAAGCCACATAAAGATGCGGCTGGTATCTCTTGAACCCCCCAGAGCCAGTAAAATGGAAACAGCCAAAGCTTTAAGTCAGCCAGACCTGGATCCAGCTCTGGCCCTCATGAGCAACTTACCTAACTTTGCTGAACTTCAGATGCCTCATCTCAAAGAGACACATCAGAAAGAACCTTACCTAAGAGTGGTGGTGAGAATGATACTAGGGACCATGCAGGAGCCTAGCAGAGTAGGAAACGGGCAGGCCAACATCCTGGGGATCCCCCTCTTTCAGACCCACAGACAGTGGAGGGTGGCCTGCCCTCAGCCCTCGAATCCCCACATTAGGAGGAGTCCAGAGCCACCGCGAGTGGTGAGAAATCTGAAAACGCAGCCCGTACCTGACCCCTGCTCTGCTACCGCTCCATTGAAAACACCTGAGTGTCCACCCCGGGAAACGCAGCCGTGCCACCCTTATCCCACTCGGGACCCAGTCTGGGGTGAACTCTGGGGGGCTCGGTTTACAATGCAGTGAAGAGGGCAGGGGCAGAAATTGTATCCCACAGACCCTGAATAACAGCTCCACGCCTCCAAGAAACAAGAAAGGCGAGATCTTCAGATGCTAAAGGCCCAGGGGATGGGGTCAGAGGGCACTTGCTCTGCCTGCTGCTGCCATCTGACTGCAGCTTCAGTGCAGGCTCCCAGAGAGAGCAGAAGCCTTGGCTCCAGCAGCTCAGAGCTCAAGCCCCAGGGTACTGCCCCGAAGAGAGGGCCTCCCTGGTGCCCATTCAGCCTCACTTGCTGTGGGTACTCAATTTACTCTGCAGTCGGGCTGGGACCCTACAAACACCTGGGCAGGGAGCACGGCGCCTGACCAAAGGGAACTGGCCTGACCCGTCTGGATGCGGCTTGTTTTATAGACTGCCCTCGGGTCGTGGCCATCTGAGGAGCTGGGCCCGCCTGCCCGGGAGGCACCAAGCCTATCTCTGGCCTGTCGACCACCTGCTCCTCACACTTCACACTGGGGGCTCCCAGGAGCCCAGAGAGGCAGGAGCAGCAGTGCAGGGGAAGGCCCACCCCCACCCCACACAGGGTCTGGTGCAGCCACCGGCCCAGCCCCACAGCCGGGCCCCACCTTTGGCTACTCCTGTCCACGCTGAGCATCCCAGCGGGAGCGCCCAGACACACGCGCCCAGAGCTACACCCGAGCGTCCAGAACCTCCATGTACTGCTGGCTCTGGACCCAAGGCCAGATATCACACCTCTTGTTAACATCTCTGTGGGGAGGGAGGGGACTCAGACTATGAAATGGACCTCTCCATCTTACATTAGAATTGCAATTAAGTACAGGAATATAGTAACAGCAGAGTTGGTGGAATCTCCTTCACCTTCTCACTGGAAACAGCCAGTCCCTAGTCTCAGGGCAAGGCCCTTCCTTGCAGGTAGGGGGGATGAGAGTGAGGGAGACAAGACTTACCCCTGGGACCTATAAGTCAATATATACACACAGACCCCTGAGTGAGGACAGTGGGCAGAGAACACTGTATTTTAGTCACACCACAGTGCTCTGCTCTAAGAAACTCAGACCTGACAAATTAGAAGGTAATCACGTGCAATACAAAACTAGTCTGTAGAGGCTTCCTCTAAAGGCACATGTCCCTACTGAAGGCAACCTACCTTCCCCTAGCTTCTTCCCAGTGCCCAGCTCCTGTGTGCACCAGGCAGACCTCTATGTGCAGGTGTCGGTCCAGCTAAGCCAGAGCACCCGTCGCTCACTCCCAGGCACACGCACCTCTTGTGACCTTTGCTCATTCAGCCAACGTTTGCTGGCCCCTCGCCACAGCTCAGCAAGGCAAGACCCACACGGGGCTGGAAGCCACTTCGTGCCACTGCTAATCCGAAGTGGGTTTGGTCAATGGCTTGAACTTCTCTGAGCCTTGGTTTCCTTACCTACACAGCAGGGCTGTTATGAGGATCAAGTTAAATAAGAGTGTGTGTCAACTGCCTAGCAGAGTGCCTGGTATACAGCAGGTGCTCAACACAAGCTCATTCTTTCCCCATACATGTCAAGTATCACGCTAAGTGCTGAATAAAAATGCAAAGCAGACTGAGGAACTGGAGCTTGGGCTGGTAGGAAGACAGAGGACAAGACAGTGTGACAGGGCTGTGACTGAGGGCTCGGAGCTCGGTACAGAGAGCTTGGCTCCATGGCAGCTTCCCAGAGGGCACATTTGAGCCAGGACTTTCAGACTCTTACTGAGGGTCTATGATCTACTTCTTTCCAGGTGTACTAAGCCCAATGGGAAATGGGCAGCACTTTGAGAAAGGTGCTTCCTAAACATTTGGAATGGGCGGGAGACAAATGCAGCTTTCCCCAGACTCACCACCATTGGCTCCATACAGGATTACTCCAGGCTGGGGCACAGGGAGCGCCAGGCTAAGGCTCCCTCAGACCCTCCCACCCAGACTCCACAGTGCACAGACCAGGCCAGAAGCAAATCTCCTCCTGGAGCAGGACCCATTTGCTCCCGGCAGTTAAAGTGTGGAAAAAATAAAGCAGGAACAGGGACAGGGAACCTCAAGGCTCAGCAACAGGTCAACCAGGAGGAAACCTCGTGTACTGATGCACCGTTCTTCAAAAAACACAACAGCTCACCAGCCTGCTCCGGGCACCTGCCCAGGAGTGGCAAAGGATATGTGCTGTTCAACCACCAGGACACTCCAGGAACCAGTAACTTGGATTTCTAAGATGGTGTGCCGAGACTGGAGGTGCAATCTCTTGTCCTGAACACAAGAAACTGGCCAGCCAGGCCAACATGGGATCTCTGCCCTTAGCCTCCCCAGCAAAGTGCTGATGTCCTGAATGAAACAGCCATGAGGAACAAGACCCAAGACAAGGGCTTCCCAATACTCCCACAGCGCAAACAGAAACACAGGCAGCCAACCTGAATATCTCACGCCTAACCAATTAACTGTTTAGTAACACCCTCATTATGCAAGCTCTGCAGGGACAGGCAGGCTCCGCCTTCCTCACCAATAAATCTTATCCACAGGGCTTAGTAAGAACTTACTGAACAAATGAAGATCTGGGTGCCCACCTGCTCCATCCCATATAACATTTCCACCCTAGACTGATGGCCCAACTTACAGCCCAGAGAAACTCTGACCTCCAAACTATCCCTCATCCCCAGGAGTCCACCTTGCCTCTTCAATATAATCTACAGTTCAACAGGCTACTTTAGGAATTCTCTCATATTACACAGCACAACCTTCTTCCACGACTGTCCTCTTTCTTCTCTCTCCCAACCTGCCTAGCTATCTCAGGAGACTATTCCTCTCGTTCCACTTACTTCTTACAGTCACCGTCACTCTCATTCATCCTTGCCACCCCCCACTCCCAGTGGCTGATATCATCTCACCCTAACGTGGAGAAAACAGAGAGGCAGAAGAACTTGCCCACACTCCCACACCATCGAGGGCAGAGGCGGGGCGGCTGGTGTCAGTCCCCAAGCCCACGCCCCAAACCGCAACACAGGACGGCTGCTGAGTCACAGACCAACACTCGAGATCAACTTGCATGTGCAATTCTGCTTCTCTGTGCTGTTTTAATTATTGGCAATAACACATTATTAGTTTTTCCTGATTTTTCACCACAAAAGAACTGAAAATGTACTACGATTAAAAGCCATCTATATACTGGCCAGGGAACATAAACATAATTTTACAAACTGTTTCTACAGAAAAGTCTGCTCAAAGTTCCCAATATGCTCTTAGATGCACTTCTGAAACAAACCCATTTTATATCCTCGAAAGGGATAAGGGCTACAAAGACATGTTTTCTTGATTTTAACAGTCAATCCAGGAAAGGAGTCTACAGACTGCCCCCCCCCACCCCATGCATCTAACCACGCCTCGAATCAGATGAAATCTCCATCACAGACTGCAATGAAGACTGAAATTTGGTCATCACACTCCAAACAGCCATCTGAATATTTGAAGATGTATTTACCTGACCTCTATGGCTACCTCTTTGGGCCAAATAAGTCCAAGTCCTTCCAATTTTCTCTGACGATTATCTCTTACAGTCATTTCATCTGTTTTACAATTCTTTTCTACACTTCGTCCCAACTGTGTGAACGCCTCCAGGGACACCCCTCACTACTGAGGAGGGCCTGCTGACCCTGACTATAGTGGAATCGCGACTCCATCTTCCATTCTGGCATACACATCAGGATATCCTGGCATCAAGCAACACCCTAATACCTTTGCTGTGATATCTGCAAAGATGCTCTAAAAACTAATAATTCACCTCTAGGGAATTCCCTGGCAGTCCAGTGGTTAGGACTTGGCGCTTTCACTGCTGAGGCCTGGGTTCAATCCCTGATAGGGCAACTAAAATCCCACAAGCTACAAGACACAGCCAAAAAAACAGTAATAATAATAATTCACCTCTAAACCACCTGGCCAGATGAGAATGTGATTAACAAACTGAATTTTCCCCAAACATTTAGACAGGCAGCTGCCGTTGGAGAAGGACCACCCCTCTCCTCTGCAGGTAGGAAACTGAAAGAGTTGCACGTAAGGAGGGCTGGGGCCCAAACAGGCACTGAAGATGGAAGGGAAGTATGGGGTGGTAAGTACCACTCCAGGTGAGACCCTGGGGTCACAAGAGGCAGAGACACACCAGGTGTCTTAACACACCAGGTGTGTTAAAGCCCCCACCCCCATCCTGCAAACCTATTGGAACAGAAACATAAGAAAAAAGATGCAGACCTCAAGTTTCTGCCTGGCATTGATCCTGTTAACTAAGACCAGTCACTTGTCATTTTTTCATTCAGGTAACTTGGTTATGGTGCCTCAGAAATAAGTTCCTATTTCAAACCTCAGAGAGGCTGAGAGACAAACCCATTCTCTTATTCCTGGTGCCTGCAGAAGATCTCAAGGGCAATGTTATTATTATTGTTATTATTACTGGTGGGACACTGAGACAGGTTAATAACAAACCATCTTTGCAGGTGTTTCCCACTGGGAAAAATGGAATCTGGATGAAAATGCTTCCCGGGACATCACACAAAGTCCTGGATGTGACTTTGCCCTGAGGCCTGCTCACCAAACCCACCACAGTTAGATCCCCAGCCGCTAGACCAAGTCACCTAGGGCAGGACACCAATACCTCCACCGCACCCCAGGGCCAGGCTAGTACTCAACCACTCTGCAAAGCCAGCTCATTGGAGCCAAGGGCACTTGTCTGGCCCTGAGCAGACGGCCTGCAGCCTCAGCCTCACGGCCACTGCTGCTGCTACTTCTCCCTATTATCCGGTTTACTGCTCGTTAGTGGCAGTACCAGGAGGTGAGCAGGGGAAACATAAAGGAGCTGAAATTCAAACCAGTCTATTTTACTCCAGTTAGGTGTCTCCCCTAAAAACAGGCAGGATTTCATCAACCAGGACCTCCCTGTCCCCTTCTCTGGGGAGGTCGAAGCAGCCTGAAGGGTGAGGCGCTGCAGAATCTCAGAACCCCAGGTGCCAGGAGCCTATGCTTCTAATCATCACAGGCTCTTGACTATATGCTGTATTGTCCACCTTTTCAGGGTTAGCAGGCACTTCCAGCCATGAGGTGGCCCATCACGTCAAGGCCGGGGACCTGCCGAGCAGGAGCACTGGGGCTGCCCTCCGTGTCAAAGCACACTCTTCTTGTCCCTCCAAAGTCCCCAGCACAATGGCAAGTTCACAAAGGAAGTGAGTCCTGCCAGACTATGCTAGCAAATTCCCATAAATACTCGGGCTGGGGTAGTATTGCTTATGTAAAATGCTTCCCCATTGAGAGATGCTGCTTTATTTACATTCTTCACAACCCATTCATAAAAAGGAGGCCCTTTAATGTTGGGGCTGTTCGTATAATGCTCCATAAACCTGGCAGCTTCAACTGGCGGCCTTAGTTCAACGCAGGCAACTTCTCAACTCCAGAGACATTTTCCCCTTAAGCTTTTTTTTTTCTTTTTAATGACACCTTGCGACAGGGCGCTGAGGCCAGATGTTGCCGGAGCAAGGCCAAGAGGAGTAAGAACAGATAAAATGAAAACACACAAGTCCTCCTGAATGCTGGGACAGAGGTGGGGAGGAATGAAAATAAAGAAATCGAAAATCCCCACAGAACTCCAATGTGAACTCTGTATGCTGGGAGGCTTAATCCCTTCCAGGTTTACTGAAACTTCCTTTATGGATGTCAAAACGCTCCCCAACTTACACCTCTATGTACCAGAGACAGTGTGGAGGGGATTTTTTTTTTAACCCCAAAGGAAAAGATAGAAAAAGGCTCTTTTTGGTTTTTAATCTGCATTGTGGGTGAATTAAAAAAGCAGAAATTTTCTCTGCTTCTTTGTAAAAGTGTTCCAGGAGCTGCTAGATCCAAGAGGGGCACAATTTGCTTACAGTGGAGCAACTCAGACCATCCTCAGAAAGAGAGGAAGGGCCGTGTTCTAGGACACACAGCACAAACAGCCCAAGCAACTGAGAAGAGAGGCCAGGAGATGCATTCTGAGGTAACCTGTCTCCTGCTACTGTAGAAGCAAGGAGGAGAGAAGTAGTGCGGATTTTTTTTTTTTAATTGACGGGGGAGCGGTCTGCATTGCCATGGCAACTGTGAGGGGTGGCATTCCTGCTTGGAAGGGAAATGCTGGTCCATTAATCATCAAACTGGGGCACAAAAGGGAGGTTTGGGGGAAAGGGGATGGATGCGGAATTTATTTTTTCAATGTCTAGACTCAAACCAGTCACCAGTCCTCTCTCCCATTTCTCCCATGGCCCAGGGTTGGTGGTAAACAAAAACGGAAGTTCCAAGAGAGCTGGGATCATAAGCTCTCCTTTCTGATGGGTCCAGTGTGGGACTGATGGTGCCTCCCATATCAGCAATGCCTCTATAAACAACTCCTCCAACATCAGTCCCCAAAGCCCTGTCCACACGCCAGACCCAGGAATCTTCCTTTTCTGTTCTCAGAAGCGTGTTTTCTCCCCCATTTACACCCAGGATTGAGAAGGGATAAAACATATGGATTCATTTAGCACGGACAACAAGGAAAATTGCATAAGAGCAGCAAAGCCGGGTAGCAAGAATGGCCTGGTAAGGTAGGAGGAAAACAGGATTACAGTCCTTTTCCAATTCATGTCTATATGGTATCATGTGAGCAATCCACAGGACAGACTCTTCACCAGCTGGAATATCAGAAGCAATCATTTGCTCCCCACGCTAAAGCACCCCAAATACACCCTATGTATATGCCTTAAAAAGGTCAGAAACCACCAAGGACTCCTATACTAGCATTTCTAGGGAAACAGAAGGGAACGTTTCCCTTCCGCTCCCACTCAACTAAGCAGCCAACTGCATTTATTCATTCAATAAAAACGATGTGCACAGCACTATACCAGAAATCCTAGAATACTCACACACACACAAAGGTTTAATACTCACACTGTCCTTGTCCTTAAGAAACTTCCAACTGACAAAAACACTCAAGAAGACACCATGTTATAAAATCCAGGGTCACAATCTCAGAGGCAAGCAACGCTGGCCTGGAGTGGTCTGAGATGAAGGATGAGAGTAGGGTTCAGGCAGAAGAAGAAGGCAAGGGGCTCCTAACTGGGGACAACTGGCGAAATCAGCAGGAGCAAAGATGCAGGGAGATAAACATGCACAGCGCAGCATGGCTAGGGGAGAGCCTTAAGGGACACAGTCTAGGATGAGACTGCAGGAAGAGGGGAGTCACTGCAAGTTTGTGGGTAGGGGAGTGACATGGGGAAAGGAGTGCTTTACAAAGAATGACCTACCAGCTGTGTACAGACTGGATCAGAAGGGCCAGAGGAAGCAGGAGGGACAGGGAGGTCATGATAACAACATAGGCCTGACATGGGAACAGCAGGGCAACAGAAAGGAAGAAAGGGAGGGAGATATAAAAAAGAGAGAAACTCTTCACTGGCTAAACTCTCCAGAGCAAACCCTCTTAAACACTTGATCTGACTGACATGAGTCTCCTGCCAGGTAAGAGCCTGTCAAAGAGGGAATTATTGTTGTGGCCATTCTCCTTTAGGTTCTGGTGGCCAGACAGGTCACCCCCTTCTGACTGCCACCAAAAGAAATCACATACATACTGGAGAGCCCCTCAGGAGACACAAAGACCTTGAGATGCTGCATCATCCTCTGGATCTTAGACATACAATTAAATTCTCTCAGAAAAACTTTAGTCTCCTGCATGAGGTAATACCTCCCTTTCCCACAAGCCTCAACTCCACTCAGGCTGGGGTCTAGACCCTCTTGGGGAGGGGGGATGGAGGGTAGCTATGAATTAACTCCATGCTCAGACTAAGCAAGGGTGACAGGCAGTTTTCCCAAGGAGGGATTACAGTCAACCACAGCTGGGAGCAGCTCATAACCAAAACCTTCCTGGGGTGGGACCCAGATTTTATCAAATATGTACATTCTAAACACCCTAAGTCTCCCTGTTTTTGTGGTCCCAACTCTTCCATTAAGTATGGGATCACAGGAGAGGGCACAGGAGCTCTGAGTGGGTTCTTACATATGCAAAAACAGCATCCAGCTTAGAGCTAGTAACTGGTGGGGTCAGAAGCACTCATGGCTTAAGCCACTGGTTCCCAAATGTCCTCTACTTGGCCAAGGACAGTGGTGTTCCTCCAGGACATGTGGTCTCTCTGGGGTCCTTTTCTCCTTTTTGCAGAAGGCATGGGGGTGGAAAAGGTGGGAGGAAAGTCCCTCAGGTGATAGAAAGGAAACCTTTTTTATTTAATAATTAAATTCCTGCCTGGGTTTATAAACTCAGCTTCTCATTTCTCTATGTGAGTACCTTCTTTCACTAGTGCTGAAGGCAGTTGTCCATGGATTGCTGGAGCACTTCTGGGACGTATTTCCTAGTCCCCAGTCCAACTGTTCTTCTGCCCTCTTAAGACTAATGACAATGGGCAACTAGGAGATGTCCCAGGTGGGATTAACCCTCTGCCTGTGGACAGAGTCTTCTTGCTGAAACCCCTCAGTCCTGGCAGGCTCTAGAGCTGCTCACCGGACTCTCTCCTGGTGAGTCCAGTAACCCGGTCGCCACCGGCCAGGCCCACCATGTGCACACCCCCACCTCTGTCCCTCTGCCCCACTGGGTCGACCCCACTCTTCCCAGAACAGCGAGGTGATCCGAGGCTGGAGCCGTGAGCCAGTGCCGTAGCTCCTCCCGGCGGTCGTCCCGGCCCCCGCAATCCCCAGGGCAGAGTCCGGCCCGGTCGCCCTCCCCTTGGGGTGGGTGGCTCGGACCCGCTCCCCTCCCCGACGCCACCACCTGCGCCCGCTCCGGCGCCGCCTTTGTCCGGCGCTTCGCCGCCAAGCGGGCCCCTCGGGCCCGACCTGACCCGGCCCCCGGCCCTGGAGGAGAGGCGGCGAGGCAGGCAGGGCCAGGCCCGGCCGCGAGCACTGGGTCCCGCTGTCACTTAGAGGCGGTCTGACAACTTCGATCCCCCGCCCCACCTCGGACTCGGCCGCTGCTCCGCACGGTCCCCGCCGGGCCTCCCGCGGCCCACACTCGCTTCTCGAACCGGTTCCCTTCCCTCTTCGGCGCCTCCCTTCCTTCCAGTCCGATCGGGTCTGGTCTACACTACCCCCCGCCCCGGTGTGGCCCCCATCCCCTGCCCCCCATCCAGCGATAACCGGTCAGCTCCCTGCGCGGGAGGGCGCCCCCCACCCTGTGCTGGCGATCCCGCGGCGCCGCCCCTAGCCGCGGCCCCTTGCCTCGGGGACCTCGATGGGGGGAGGGGGCACGGGGGGGCGGGGGCCTCGCCGCCCGCGCACTCGGAGGCGAGCCGGCTCTGCCTCGGCGGAGAAACGACCGGCGTCCTCCCGCCCTCCGCCGCCCGGGACGCCCGCGCCGCCGCCGCCCGGCCAAGCTGCCAGCCTGCGGCCCCCACCCACCCCGCCCCCGGCCTGCGAAGCGGGAGGCCCCCGGGGGCTGTCACCTCGAGGCGCTCCGCACTCCCCGATGGCGGGACCGTGGCGCCGGACCCGGGGGAGAGAGGCGGCACGAGCGAGAGGGCGGCCGCACCTGCTTCGCGTCGTCCGTCCGTTCGTCCGTCCCTTCCCGGGCTGGCGGGGGCGGCGGCGCGGCGCGCTCGGTGGGGCGCGCTGACGGGCGACCGGTCCTCTCCCCTTCACTCGTCTGCCTCCCTCGCTCGCTCCCTCCCGCCCGCTCGCCCCTTCCCCCATCCTCGACCGCGGCCCCTAGCTCACCGGGACGGCGGCGCGGACGGCGCGGCTCTGGGCTCCCGCAGGCCCCGGCCGGGCTGGAATCCGGCGGCTGGAACCCCCCGGGGGCGCTCAATTCCCGGGCTCCACGCTGCTGCGTCAGCGCCTCCTCCTGGGGGCCGGGGCCGGGCGGGCGGAGCGGGGGCCGCGGCCGGGCGGGGCCGTCGGGGGGGCGGGCGCGCCTGGCCGGGGCGGGCGGACGGCGGGGGCCGGACGGGCGGGGCAGGCAGCCGGACGGGCGGGCGGCGGGGGCCGGGCTCCGGGATCCGCTACGCCGCTCGCGGTTCCCCCACAAACTCCCCGAGAGCGGAGCCTCCGCCGCCCTCCTTCCTGCTTCCTCGTCCCCAGCCAATCAGCAGCGCGCCCCTCGGCCAGCTCCGCCAATCAGCCGCCCCGCCCTGCGCTGGCCCCGCCAGCCAATCCGGCCCTCGGCTCCCCCTCCCGGTCTCCAACCAATCAGAACCGTGGGTCGGTCGTCCCAACGCAGGGGGCAGCACGAGGCGGCCGCGGGAGGCGGTGCGGGGAGTGGTGGGGCCTGGGGGGAGGGGTACGGTGCCAAGGGTGGTGGAGGGGGCGGTTTTCTTTGCCGGCTTCTTGGATTTTCTCCTCGTCTCCAGAACATGAGCCCGTATCCCATGGTGACCCGACCCTGGAGCCCCAATCCCCTAGCTGCTACCCGCGCCCCCCCCCGAGAAATCTAATCTCACCCCCGCCCTGGCCGTCACCTCTCTACATCCCTCGTCCCCCTTCTCCTCTCCAGCACCCAGTGGAGAGAACTGCGAGCCAAGGAACACCCCCACGCTCGCCAGCGGCTGCTGCCCCCAGGGCAAGGCTTCGGGAAGACCAGCCGAAAATCAAGCGAGGACAACCCCCCTTTCCTGCAGAAAGGGCCCCAGACTCCAACGAAAGGGCCCCGACTGCTGAGAAGCCCCTCCCGCCCTTGCCTCATCTTTCCGACTTCCCTGCCTGCCACGTCTCCTTTCCTTTCAAGCAAGGTCGGTCCTGGCTCGGTAACCCCTCACCCGCATCTCTTTTTCCTCTTTCTCCCCTTCACCTACCGCCCCCCACTCCAGCTCCTAATTCACCCTTCTCAGAAGCAGAGTGTGGAACCCTCATCCATTTCCAGCCGACAGCAGAGCCTGGTCTGTGAGTCCTTGACACCCACACACCCTCTTCCACCACCGCGGGGAACATCAGAGCTCTCCGGGGGAGGGAGGAGGGGGTGGGCAGCCTGACAGCCCAGGCTGGACTCCCCCTCTCGCGTCCCCAAGCCAGGATGGGACCAAGTGTGGACACTTACCTGGCTTCCCCCTAGTCACCGAATGCTGTGGCTCCGTCTCACACCCACAGACGTGCCTTTCCAAGCCCGAGCACGCTCGCGGGGTCAGCGGGGTGGGTGGACACAGCAGGCTGAGGTCACACGGAGGTGTGGGAGGTCCCTGTGAGGTGCGGGAAGGGGCTGTGTCTTCGGCACCTTGTATCGCCAGAGCCGGCAAAGGGCTTCACTTCAACAAGCACTGGATGCGCACATAGTAGGTTCTTGAGAAATGCTGAGTCCAGCCTAGAACAAAGCCTCATTCCCAATTCAGGCGGGGGAGGGGAGCTTTGGGAAGTAAAAGGAGGAGCGGCAAAAAGGGTAGTGTCAAGTCACCAGAGCCTGGGAGCAGCCCAGGGAGGGGCTGAGTGGAGGAACACCTCTGGCAGAGAGAAGCACCCCCAGTGCTGGGGCTGCCTAGGCAAGAGGAGAAACCCAGCCTTGGAGTGTGGCTGAGGGACTCCTCCTGCACCACACATAATGCCTAGCCTTTCCTAGACCTTGAGACTCAGCACTTTAAGAAAATCAGGGCTGTGAGCCCCTATGGCTGGGAAATAGAACCCTAAAAGACGGTTTGCCATCTGCCTCTGGAGCTGTCAGTGGGGCCCAGACAGTCTTAGCTGTGTTGGGGGACATGTTTAAAGGAGAGGGCCACCCAGGAGGGTGTGAATGGAAGCTGAACACTAAGACTGTGGCACAGCAACTTCTCAAAGGGCCAGGGTCTCCTAAGACAACTGCCCCTACTTCTCCCACCTCCCACTCTTAGGGAAAGCAAAATCCCCAAACCTATAAAAAAACACTAAAGGATTTCTCCCCTCCCTGAGCCTCCCAGGACAAAGATTCCTAGCAGTACCCCACCACCATCAGGCCAGCCCTACCCCCACCTCACAAAATACCCCCTCCACCTGTCTGTCCCGTGAGCTGATGTCCCCCACCCCTCATCAAGAGACTGGTGGTAGAGGGTAACAGCAGAGGTGGCTGCTGGTGCTGACCCATGCCATCTGGCACACTAGAGCCAAGGCAGAAGAGGGGAAGGGGCCCCTGTCAGCAGCCCAGCCTATGGTGACCTTGGCTTCATGCCCACTAATGGGCAGGGATTGAGGCCAAGAGGGTCAAAAAAGAAATGTACCTAGTCACAGGAAAAGGAGACCCAAAGGGCAGGAAGCCCGTGCTCGGCCTAGGAAGTGGTTGCAGGGTGAGGTTGGAGGACTGGACTTCTCCCCAACATCCAGGAGTGAAGATCCAATGGCCCTAGGCTGGGGGAGTGGGGAAAGAGTTGTCTTTATTTGGGGCCCTGGTGGGAGGAAAAAAAGGGAACATTGATTGGAGAGGAGGCAGAGTGGTCATGAGAGCCCATTCCAGCCTGCCCAGCCGGCCCAGCAGCTGGAGGAATTCTACTCTCAGAGCCTCCCCCATGTGGGTGGCTGTCTCCTTTGCCCCAAGAAGCTCTCACTATGGTTTGGAGACAGAGGCTGGCTGAGGGCACTTGATGTTCCTCCTATGCCAGCCCACTGATCTACCTCTGTTCCCCATCCATTTTGTTAGCGCCGGTCAATGAGCCAATAAAGAGACCAGGGGCTGCACACCCTGCCTGTTCCCCAAGGGACCTTTTGGTCTCTCTTCTTCACCCCACTTCCAGGGACCTCTTTACCTGGGCTTCTTTCCTTTCCAGTCCAGAGCCGATTCCAGGTGTGGAAGGGCTCCACCTCTTCCTCTAAACCTTTCCTGAATGAATGCTGCCCCCACCCCACTCCACCAAGGCAGCTGTGCCAACGCCTGGGGCCCCTCACCTTTCCTCACCCTGGCACACCCAGTAGCCCAGAGGTCCCCCACTGAAAAGGATTTGCTGCTTCATCTGGAGAGAGGAATGGATTCATCAGGTCTCCAGAGTCACCCCTTCTCTGCCTCCAGGCAGGGGGCTCCCTCTACCCAGTCGCCTCCAGACCCATCAGGAAGGGTTAACTGCCTCAGAACGGGAGAGCAGAGAGAGAGAGAGAGATGCGGAGAGAAAACATCCAGGGCTGAGAGAAAACACGCTGCACACCCCTCCCCCACCACGTACGACCAGACTGACAGCCGGGACAGACTGGCTGCTCCGTCATCTCCAGTCCAGCCGCCAGGCACCTCCCCCACTGCCCGCCGCAGTCCCTGCAGACCGCCTGCCCTCGGGTCCAGCCACCTGGCACAGGGCAGGGCACCACAGCGGGGCAGCGCAGTCCTTGCGGTGGTGGCGGTAACCACTTTCCCCTTCCTGCATTCCACGCCCTGGTCCTGTCTTTCCTGGGAGTGGGGTAGCTGTTCTCTTGCCCGCCCCCCCAAGAGTGCGTGAACTCTAGGTGTCAAGATCACTGACTGAGCTACCTGGTCCCTCATCCCCAGTGGACAAACTGGAGGTCACGGTGCCTTGGGGCAGGGATACCAGGACACCAATTAAATGCGGCTGCAGCACTTGCCCCCCTCCCCCGTCGCAGGAAGGGGGGTGTTGGGGAATAAAGAAAGCTGGACTTTTATAGTCCTTTTATCTGACCCACTCCCTCTTAAAGGGATCGAAACCCCCTGCTTAAAGGGATCTCCAGAAATTATTTGCCCCCAGGCAAATCCAAGTGCAGCCGTCTGTTTGGTCTTTACCTGCTGGGGCCCCTTTCCCTAGGGATGGGGGAAGCAGAAGTGCTCTCCCTGTGACTGAGCTGGAGGGGCAAAGCCCCCTCCTGCCGCCAAGGAGCCAGCTGTTGAGCGCCCAGCACGGAACAGGACCTCTCTTTCCTCTAGGATGAGGGGGAGGTCAAGGTGAGGCAGGAGCCTGTGTGGGCCCAGTCTCTGCATAAGAGGGAACAAGGGGGGCTACATGTACTCAGACCTTGGGGAACACATGTCCATGGCGCGGTGTCCAAAACCCCCATCTGTCCAGTGCTAGCCTCCAGATTGCTGGCCAGGGGAAGTCTTTGCAGGCTGCCTGCCTCCCCCCGCCCCCCGAAAAAGCTGTTTCTGCGTTCTCCTTCCTTCTCACAACTCCCACCCTTCTTAGGGCCTCAGGCCTTCCCCTTGGGGTGCCCTCTCTGCCCCTTACCCAAGTTGCCTCCACCGAGGCCCCAACAACTGAAGACTAAACCCCATTTCAGGCTCTTTCCTGTCCTTGTCGTTGAGTCCCCGGAGTTCGTCTCACCCTCGTGGGCCCTCCAACCCCCCTCCCAGCCAAGAGGGTGGGGGATGGGCACACCTCGGCTCCCGGGAGCCCGGCGGAGCTGCATCCTCGCCCTCCTGCTAACGCGGCACCTCAGTCCTACCCGGCCCTTGCGGCCGCAGGGTACGAGGAGGGTGGGTGTGAAGGGGGGAGGTGGTTACGAGGGCACTCCAGACCGAGAAGGAGAGTCGGAAGCAGGCTTCCAATGAAGCCACCCCTTCTGCCCCTCCTCCCTGCGCCCGTGGAGGGTCGAGGCTGCCGCCGGAGGGCTTCCCGGGCGCTTGGGAACCCGCCAAGGCCCCCACCCGTGCCACTCCCTGGAGGAGAGGCTCCCCCAAGGACCGGAGCTGCGAGCCCTCCCCCCGCACCTCCCGCAGCTGCTGCAGCCTCCGGCTGAGGTCAGGCTCCACCTCCTTTCTCCGGAGGGAGAGCGCGAGGGTTGTTTGTTGTTGGGGTGTGAGAGGGAGAAGGTTCGAGATCACCTGGCCCAGTGGGCACCGGCCCCGGGAGCGGGAGCGGGGCCGGGTGGGCTGGGTTCGGCGGGAGCCGGCTGCAGAAGGTCGAGGACTCACCTCACCCACCCCCACCCGCTCCGGTTCTGCAAAAGCGGCCCCATCCGCCTCTCTAGTTCTTCCATCCAGCCGCCCACTCGCCCTTGCCCCCGCCCAGCTGTCCATCCTCGGAGGGATTCTGGAGGGGTCAGAATGCCCCCGGCCAAAGGGCCAGCCCTTGGGTTACCACGAGGAACCAGACTGGGGTTTTTTTGTTGTGGGTTTTTTTTTTTTTTTTTTTTTTTTTTTGCTCTCAAGAAGCTTCCAGTCGGGGGCTGGGATGTGTTCGGGGTAGAAGGACAAGTAGACAGAAAACAGCTTGACAAACATAACTTCTTGACAGGAACACGCAGTGGCTGCTGAGGAAGCCAAAGGAGGGGTGCCAAGGTCTGCCCCTGGTGTGCAGCTGGGGTGAGGTGCGAGAACGTTCGAGAAAGGGCTAAGCAGTGAGCAAAGTCTTTATGAAGGCTCAGGCGTTCTCCACGCAGACCTGCCATCGGTAGGGGCAAAGTTAAGGACGCCCCGGGCAGGGGTCCTGGCTTGAGCAAAAGCGCAGAGCTGTGAAGTAGGCGGTGAGTCGGGAGTTGAGGCTGGAGCGGGACTGGAGCCACCCGGGTTTGTAAGCCCTGCCATGGGGCTTCATCCCAAGGTATCGCTCACGGAAGGCTCTTAAGGGGAAGGAAGGTCCTGGTCAGATCTGGACGTGACAGAGATCTGGGGAGGCGAGTTGGGGGAGCAGAGGGGTATAGCTCATGCAGGGGGCATGTTGCCCCTTGGTTTCCACCCAACGTTGGCTTCTCGGAGGGACGGTTTACCTCCGGTCTCCGCCCTTCCTTCCAGGTGGGTTGGGCAGAAAGGGTCTATCCTTGGGGAAGAGTCCCCTCTCAGCGCGGCTCCCACCGCCAAGTACGGGTTCTACCTTCTCTCTCTCCCCGGGGAAGGGATGGGGAGGGTCCAATTCCTCCGTCTCCTCCCTCGCCCCTTCTAAACCGTCCTGCCATTTCCTGGAGCAGTGGCAAGAAAGAAGTCGGCAAGCAGGGGGACCAGCTTTGCCCTCCAGGTGCTCTTTCTCTGCTCCACTTGGGACTGGAATTCTCAGGCAGTGAACATTGATGATTAAAAACCATATAGAGCTGGTTTCGTCTTCATCCCAGTCCCAGGAGGCAGGCATGATCACTGTTGCCATTTCACAGGTTAGGAAACTGAGGCTTAGAACGGTTAATGCCTGTCCCAAGTCACACAGGTGAGACTTATACCCCAGCTTGTCTGACTCTCAGGTCAGGATTGGATCCCCTGAACCCAGCCCACAGCCCTGATTTCTATGAGCCTGGACAGCCATGCCCCACTGTCTGCCCCTTTGGACCACGACCACTGTTGGTATTGCCAGGTCGAGTAGGACAGGGTGGGAAGGTATCAGTGAAGCCTCATACGATCGCCCGGCACTTTCTAGCCTTTTCCCAGACACTTGGAAGCAAACTTTCCAGGGCTTTTCTTTGGGGTCTCCAGCACAGGTCATACCCATTCCTGTTTGTTCCTGGAGCTCCCTGGGCTCTCTGTCTCCGGAATCCTCATCCTCAGAGACTCAAGCCTGACTTCCTGGGAAAGTCTTCTGAAGCTCAGGTGAGGGTCTCCCAAAGCTTAGGTCCACCTCACTCCCTGATGTTCTGGACTCCCAGGGGTCCCACACTGCCTCCTGCTATGCCTTCCTGACCATCTCCTGCTTTGCCTGGGTCTCTGTGATGAGTCTATAAACCCTGGAAGACAGGACTGTGGCTTCAACTTCCTCTTTATGGTTTCCTGTGTGTCTCGCATATCCTTGGATCCAAGGAAGGATGGCATTATAGGTCCCTCAGAACCTAGCTCCAGGATAGCCCTCTACCTCTCCTCTTGAACAGATCCACTCAGGGGTCCCAATTTGGCAACCTTTGAGCAGAATTCAGCAGGCAGACAAGTTCTGTTTGACAAGCTTTTTTTCTCACAGGGCTTTCAAAAAAGACTAAAATTAGGAGTCAATGCTGAAATGTTTGGAAATTTAAAAGAGAAATCCAGATTTACAGTTTCTCTTGAAAAATCAGAAGATCTGGCTACCTTTGGCCCATGTTTCCACTTGCAACAGTTAGGCTGGTGCCAAGTAGCAAATGCCATCTTTACATGGCAGGCATGCTCCAGTGTGCCGTGGTTCCACCTTGCCCTCTTCCACCATTTATGTGTGTCTGACCCCTGAAGGTCTTCAGGTTTGTGATCCTTGCACTCTGGCCTCAGAGACACAGATGGGTGTCATGGTCCAGGCCTTTGGAGTGTCTGCCTCCCTGGGCCTTACTTGGAGATCCTCATTACATTCTCACAGCCTATTTCTCATAATACGTTTATTATTGTTTACTGAGCATGCGCCAAGATTCACGGGCCCAGGCTGCAGACGAAAAGGGAAATTAAATGTGGTCCAGAGTGTGTGGGCTCTTCTGGGTGACTACTCGCAAGAACATGGTGTAATGCTTGGCAAATAGTAGGTGCCTAATAATGTTTGATGAGCTGAATAGTAAATGGTAAATGGCACCTGAATAAATAAATTAATGGAGTGGGGAGGATGGTTCCCAGAAACGCGAAACGTCTGTGATGATCTGGGTGTGGGTCGCTTGGGACCTCAGCTTCCTTGGGGTCACTGCTATCAAGACACTTGTCCACTCAGATATCAAAATAGGAGTATGTTAAGGGGACCCCTCCTTTGAGGAACCCAGGGGGCTATGGACTGGAAATCCAGGAGTGTACCCACTGTGATTCCTTGAACTCAGACCTGCAGACTCCTGAGACCATGAGGAAACCCAGATCTGGAATGGGCCATGTCTTCCAAAGCCAGGGGTCTTACAGAAGGCCTGGGCAGGCACTTAACACGCATTTCTTTCTTTAATCTTCAACAGCCCTTTTAGGTTAATATTATTCTTAAATTTACAAATGAATAAGGACACTGAGACCTGAAGAGTCTAAGTAACTGCTCAAGATCACACAGGCTTGGAGTGGTTCCTACCTTTGCTTTTTAAAATATAGCACTTAGGGCTTCCCTGGTGGTGCAGTGATTAAGAATCGGCCTGCCAATGCGGGGGACACGGGTTCAAGCCCTGGTCTGGGACGATCCCACATGCCAGGAACAACTAAGCCCGTGTGCCACGCGCTCTTGAGCCCGCGTACCACAACTACTGAAGCCCGTGCGCCTAGAGCCGGTGCTCCGCAACAAGAGAAGCCGCTGCAATGAGAAGCCCACGCACCACAATGAGGAGTAGCCCCCACTCACCGCAACTAGAGAAAGCCTGCGTGCAGCAACGAAGACCCAACGCAGCCAATAAATAAAATGTAAAAACATAAATATGGCACTTAGCGTAAAGGGTTAACAGAGGTCTCACCCTTTGTAGGTCTAAAACCTTTGCTCTTTTCACATTTCATGTAGTGTAGTGGTTAAAGAATACAAGCTTTAGCCAGACTCCCCGAGTTGGAGTCCTGGCTCTATAGCTTCTTAAAACATGCAAAGTACTTAGAACAGTGTCTGACCCACAGCAAATGCCCTCAGAGCATTAGCAGTTATGAGTCTACTTCATCATACCCCCATCCTGCCATGCCTGCAGTCTGCCCTGTTTCTGTATTGGTATTGGAATCCAGTCCTACAAGTCCTGTTTGCACCCCTGTCTCACACTGGAAGCCCCTACTCCGTGGTGCCCGTGGCTGTATCCTGTCCACCCAGCTGCAGTGTGTCCCCTTCTGGCCTCAGTCAGGCTGGATGCCTCTCTTTGCTACGTCTGGGGGAGGAGCCAGCCTCTCTCCCCAAGGCTTTCCTGCTTCACCCTCCCAACACCGGGGCAGTCTCCATGACCCCAGCCATCTTCCTCTGCATTTGGAAAGATTTTCGGTGGCATCGCTAATCACATTCCCCAAGCCTCCATCTCCTACAGGCTTCTAGCCATAGCCACTGACCTCCCCGGTCTTCTGAAACCAAGAGCAGAGGCAGAGAGTCACTGGTGGCTCTTTGGCCGTCTTCCTTCAACCTCAATGAATGCACAGGAGCCCAAGATCAGCTTTTCCCAGCAGAGACACCCCCTGGAGAGGCCCCCAAACTAAAGTCTGGGCTGCAAGTGCCATGCTAACCAACCACAGCGCCACTGACACCTGGCACTGTTCAGGCACCAGTGGACCTGAAAGGTGATGCTGATTACATTGCGTCTGACCTGGACAGCCACCCCTCCACCCATCAGAGGAGAGCCCCTCTGAAACTGAAGAACCCCCAGCCAAGAGACTGAGTCAGAGAATAAATAGCTGGTCAGGTGACACCAAGAGTCAGGCATGAGGTCTGACAAACATTTCCCCTGATTTGGGAATATTATCCTAATTTTTAAAAATCTTACAAGGGGATTTGCAAAAATCATGATTGGTTATATGGGCAATGCTTCTTCTTTACTGAAATGCATATGGGGAAGTCAGCAATTTTATTTTTCATTTGTTTCTCTCTGTCAGAGTGTGTTCTGTGGTGATAGATAACATTCCCGGAGAGATTCCATGAGCTCAGAACTGGGTTAAGTCCTTTATACACTCTCTTCTAATCTTCAGCCAGTCTTATGAAACAGGTAGTTATTATTCCCATTTTACTGATGAAGAAACTGAGGCAGAGAGGGGTTCGATCGCTTACCCAGAGTCACACAGCGAATAAGTAGAGGAGCCAGGATTCAGATCCCAGCCTTGTCATTTTTTTTTAACATAAATTTATTTATTTATTGGTTGAGTTTGGTCTTTGTTGCTGCGTGTGGGCTTCCTCTAGTTGTGGGGAGTGGGGGCTACTCTTCCTTGCGGTGCATGGGCTTCTCATTGTGGTGGCTTCTCTTGTTGCGGAGCACGGGCTCTAGGCACGCGGGCTTCAGTAGTTGTGGCTCACGGGCTCTAGAGTGCAGGCTCAGTAGTTGTGGCGCACGGGCTTAGTTGCTCTGCGGCATGTGGGATCTTCCCGGACCAGGGCTCGAACCCGTGTCCCCTGCGTTGGCAGGCAGATTCTCAACCACTGCCACCAGGGAAGCCCTCAGCCTTGTCACTTTTAGTTGTTCCTTTATCTCTTGTTCCTAAATGAGCTTCCCCAAACCTCCATTTCTGTGTTTTCCAAATGTCTGTTAGCAAGTAGTTTGGATTTTACACATGAAGTTGCTGTGAGCAACATTCATCTTACTATTAGATAGGGAAGCAAAATGTTTTGAGTGTATTTTCATATTTCTTTATAAAAAGAATATTCCTTTTGCAAACCCTCATCAAAAGTACCCTTTGCTTACCCTCTGCACTCATGTTGACACTGAAATAATGTGGTCTTTCAGGGACATCACATACACTTCAACCAACTTCCAACTACAGGCAAACCCAGTGCTCTCCCAGTGTTTCGATTTTGGGGTAAAGGCACCAGCCCTCACCCACTTTCCAAAGCCAGGAAACTGCGAATCATCCTTGGCACCTCCCTCTCCCTCCTCAGCCACCACCCATATCTAATCCATCACCACAGCCTGACTGTCATTTACCTCCACTCCTCACACCTCCTCCCAACCCCAGCACAGCAGCCCCAGCACCTGCATCCGCCCTGTCCCACCCCATCCCCCCATCCCCACTCTGCAGCCTGTTCTCCACGCAGCAGCCAGAGGGATCTTCCCAAAACCGATCACATTGCAACCTTCTCCTGCTTAAACCCTTCTATGGCTCCTGCTGGCTGTCAGGATAAAAATCCGAATATGGGACAGACAAGTGAGGCTGCCCTAGCTGGGAGGCTCCCTGATCCCTACCCAGCGCCACCGCCCCCCGCCCCCAATTGCACTCCTGAACCGGCAATACTCCCTCCCTCCCAAGCCAAGCCAGGCCAGCAAGGGTAAGGCCTCTGCACTGGGTCCTGCCGTTTCCCCACAGCTTGGCAGGGCGCCTGCACACGGTAGTTCTCAGTAGCAATTACTGAATGATGAATGAATAAATGAATGACTGGCAAAGAAAGCAAGCCTTTGCCTGTGCCGCAGCGGCTCTGCAGTCTGCCTGCTTTGCCAGGTGGGCACAGCACTGGACCTTCCATATCCGCTTAGAAAACTACCTCCTGCTGCCACACTGCCTACCAGGCCCTGCCGCTATTTTTACTATAAAATTTTCTGACTTTAATTCAGTGACTAGATTACAACAGTTGTGGGTTCGACAGGGCAGACTTTGAAATCTGAAGACATAAAAGTTACGGTGCTGGCTTTGACAGTCCAGATGGCTTCTCCAAGAAGCTAGAATCTGTGGCCCCAGAACCCTGCTCTTTTAGCTGCTACTAAAAAGATCGGAGAATTTAGTTCAAGGAGAAGCCTTGGGATTTCCCCTGTCCTCTTATACCTCTCCCCCTGCAAGTCCGCCCTGGATGTTTTAGCTAAATCTGATTTCATTTAAATAAGCTTGGTGAAGGGTGACAGGAGGACAGGTGGTCCCCTCTTGTAGCCCCCCAGGGAAGGCGTTCATTATGCAAGTATTTAATGGTGGGTACCTCCGTTAAGCCAGGCTTAATGCTGGGGATTCAGCAGCAAACCAGACAGAGAATGTTTGGATGAGCGGTGCTCATACTGGGTCTTAAAGAATGGATAACATGAGAACTGGCTGGCGTGATTAAATGTCTATCAGTGTTTCACATCTATCTCCCCAACTAAACTGTAAGCTCCTTTGGCCCCATAACTGTTCCTCACCTTTGAATCCTGGCGCCCCTCAATGCCGGGCATTCTTCACCAAGCTGGGGATTGGGGGCGGGGTGGAGAGGTGGGTCACTCAAGTGGGCTGTGTCTGGGGTACTCTAGCTGAGGGGCAGGAGGCTGGATAAGCAGGTCCATCCATTGACTGGCAGTGTGACTGGGTGGTGGACCCCAGGAAACCCTTGCATACTCTCTAGGTGCAGAGTGATGAAGTTTCTATGAGGCTGCAGGGAAATGAGTTGGGTGGCTTTTTCCTGGAGAGTGGGGCAGGCTGGGGCGGCAGGGAGTGGAGGGAAGGGACAGCTCAGAGAACCTTGTGGGGAAGAAAGAAGTCTGAGCCCACAGGAGTGGCCACGTGGGGTTCCCATCCTCAAGGCAGAGGGGAATGTGGAAGTTTAAGGAATGCAGAATATGGGATAGGGAAGTAGGGAAGGGTACACTAGTGAGGGAGATACCTCAGAGCTAACACCGGGGAGCCTGTGTTTCTCTGACCCTTCTTTGGGGAAGGCTCACAGCCTTACTTACAGATTGTCCTGTTGCCTATTGACAGAAGGCTCCACATACTCTGAGGCACCTCCGGGGCCTCTCCCAGGCTGAGGAGTCCAGGACATGAGTCTCTAGCCCACTTGGAAATTTGGGTGATCAGGTGGGGAGAGCAGAAAAACTGCAGCATGAAACTTCGAAAGGCCCCTAGGGGGTCGGTGAATGGGGCTTATGGGTGTGTGGGGCAGGGTTCCAAGCACCCGGGCATCCTGCACAGGAGAAGACAAGGCAGGGCCCCACTTGCTTTCCAGTGTGGACTTCACCTTCCTTCACTCTGGAGCCAGGCAGCCTCCCAGGAAAGGAGGGTACCTAGGGCAGATGAAGATCCCAAAGGCCAACCTGCTTCCCACCTGCCCTCTTCTCAGCCTTGCAGGATCTACTGCAAGGTGTACTCTGTCCAGAGGCACCCAGGAGGCGGGGGCAGGGAGAGAGGTAGTGAGAGGGGCTGGCACTTGCTGGGTCTGCATATCTGGGTGGTGATTTTTTTTTAATTTTATTTGTAAGTTTTTTTATTTTTAACTTTTTATTATGAGAATTTTCGAACACAAAGGAGAATAATGCAATGTGCCCATTACAGAATAATCCATGTGCCCATTACAGAACTTCATCAATTGTCATCATTTCGCTAATCTTGCAGAAACAAGTTTTAATTATAATCAGAGATAAAACAGGATTCAAACTTCATGTAAAAGAGTAAAATATAGTTTTTTTAGGTGGTGAGTCTTTAGCTTGAACTGTTGCCAGCTCTGGACTTTGGAAGTAGTCTCAGCATTAGAGAGCAGGTCCCTGCTCTCCCAGGTAACTGAAGTCATACAAAATTCCCACCCCTCCAGTCTTAATGAACAACTTTGCAATGGCCGCAACCCCACCCTTGCACTCTGGGCCAACAGCAGGAGTCTGGAAAGAAAGAAAGGGCTGGGTAGGCTGCAGGCCAGTTATGAAGGACATCGGGTCTCACCTCCCCAGCCTCTTCTCACTTCAGATTCCTCCTCCTCCGATTTTAGATCTTAATTCATCTCATAATAAATTTAAGTAAATAATTTTATTTCAGCAAGTAAAGGGATCTACTGTATACCCAACCTTGCCCAACCTGGCAGCACCAGGCAAGGTACTCAGGTATGGACTGAGACTCTGCTACTCCGTTCCCATAAATAGAACAAGCATTTGGGGTGGGCCCTGCGTTGCCCTGAAAATACTCAGCTTTGCAGAGGCTGCCTCTTGGAGCCCAGGCGGATGCGCCGGGGGGGACTCTCAAGGTGGGCCAGGCAGGTGGCCCCCAGTGCTGGGCTTATCTCCCTCTGGCAGCTGCGAGCTCACGCTCCTTGCCTCCGCTTCTGCGGCATGTCTAACAACCTGTCTCTTGGTGCGTGCAGCCGTGTACGTGTCTGTATGTGTGCACCCGTGTTTGCCCAGTGGGCACAGGGCACAGATGTGTTTGGATGGAGATGTGCCTATCTCTGTGGTTCCCTGCATAGCCCTAGTTTTCTCTTCTTTCTTCCCTCCGTCTATTGCTGGCAAAAGCAGCCCTCTGTACTTCCTCCACTGATCCCCTGTCCTCTGTGGGGGGAGGATCCTGACTGTGCTGAGATATCCCTGGGCTCGGAATATCGTTCCTCTCTCCCAGAAAACTCCCACTTACCTGTCTAGCCCATACTCTTCCATGTCTTCCGGGGCAAAGCTGTGTTGGGCTGCCTGGAAGAGTAAGTGGAAACAAAACTGTCCTTCTCTGAGGCTGGTCTATACTAACTCAATGCTGGCCCAGCGCATGGTTCTCAGCTTTTCCATAAAGGTTTGTTGACTGTGGCTTATAGGCCTGGGCAGGGAAGCAGTGATGCACACTCTTTTTTTTTTTTTTTTTGCGGTACACGGGCCTCTCACTGTTGTGGCCTCTCCCGTTGTGGAGCACAGGCTCCGGATGTGCAGGCTCAGCGGCCATGGCTCACGGGCCCAGCCGCTTCGCGGCATGTGGGATCTTCCCGGACCAGGGCACGAACCCGTGTCCCCTGCATCAGCAGGAGGACTCTCAACCACTGCGCCACCAGGGAAGCCCCCCGCTGTCGTTTTTATCTCATCTGTGTCTGTTTCCCACGCACCAGGCTAAGAACATAAGGGTCAGGATTGTGACTGAACTGCCTTTATATGCTCACCATCCAGCACAGTTTCTGGCACATAATAGGTGTTCAACAAATGTTTATTGAAAGTGCAGATGGGAGGTCATGTGATATTTAGCTCACATTTTCCAGGTAGCATAGTTATTTGTATACGTGATTACCTCTGTATACAGTACAGATCTTTGAGGTCAAAGACCATTTCTCAGTTATCTGAACACTCCCAACAGCACCCAGTGCTCACAGTAAGTGCTCAGTGCCTAAGTTCATGCTGAATGAGTGAAACAACAGGTGGGCCAGAGCCCTGGCCTAATCCTCAGAGTTGGCAGAGACAGCAGAGCCAGCCGGCCTCGCCTGGCCCTGCTTCCCCCAGGCCTTCCCACTCTGGAGTAGCGGGGCCCAGCTGCAGAGGGGAGGCCCTCACCTCCCATAGTCCTCTGGCCCCCCTCAGAAACAGAAAGGAACTGTGATGAGGGACCCTGGCCCCCTCTCTGCCAGCTGAGGACAAGTGCAGGGATTGGATACAAAAAGAGGGCAGAGTCGGGGCACACACCATCCTTTTTTTTCTTGTATAAAACGTAGAGTATATTTAGAAAAGTATATAACATGCATGTATGCAATGTGAAAAACAATAACACAAACTCCTGTGTACCCAGCACCCAGGCCAACAAAGAGAACATTCCAAGTACCTTAGAAGCCTGTGTGCCCCTCACTGACACGTTCCCCCGAGAGGAACCATGACCCTGAATTTAGTGATAATCCTCTCCCCGCATTTCTTTATAGTTTCCTACCTCTGTGTGTCTCCCTAAACAATATTATTTCGATCACCTGTTTAAGCTTTGTGCAATGGTACTCATACTAAATATATTCTTCTGTGTCTTGCTTCTCTGGCTCATCTTTGCATAGTTTTTAAAGATTCATTCACGTTAATGAGTGGAGCTTTAATTTGCTTACTTTTCTTCTTGTATAGTATTCCATTCTGTGAAAATACTACAATTTAAGTATCCATTTTCGTGTTGATGGACATTTGGGTTGGTTCCAGTTTGGGGCTACTCTAAAACATTCCATATGTGTCTCCCAGTTTATGTGTGCAAGTCTCCAGGTACACTCCCAGAAATGGGATTTCTGTGTTGTAGGGTATACATGATCAAGTTTACTAGGTAATTCCAAACTGTTTTCCAAAGTTGTTGCGTGGCCTATATGTTTTAGAATGATGCCACCAGAAGTGACCCAGGGCAGAGGTGGCACGCCAGCCCCAGGGCCAGCCCCATGAGCTTCTTTTCAGCAAGGGGGAAAAATCAGACAACAAAAGAGTGTGCATTGGGGCTTCCCTGGTGGCGCAGTGGTCGAGAGTCCGCCTGCCGTTGCAGGGGACGCGGGTTCGTGCCCCGGTCCGGGAAGATCCCATATGCCACGGAGCGGCTGGGCCCGTGAGCCATGGCCGCTGAGCCTGCACATCCGGAGCCTGTGCTCCACAACGGGAGAGGCCACAACAGTGAGAGGCCCGCATACCACAAAAAAAAAACCCAAAAAACAAAAAAAAACGACAGCGGGGAAAGCCCACTGCTGCAAATATGCCCAGGGAGAAGCAAGAAGGGGCTCCACTCAGGATGGGTGAGATGGGGACAGACGAGTGGGAAAGGTTGGAGAAGGGAGGCCTTCCTGAAGGAAGCAGACCCTGAACTGAGGCCTTAGGGATGAGGAAGCAAGAACAAGGTGAAGGGCTAAGACATCCTCCACAGAGGGATCAGCTGGGGCAAAGGCGCAGGGTAAGAAACAATGTCACGAGGACTGTTTGCAACCAGAACACAAGTACTCAGCAGGGATGCAGAGAGGAGCAGCCGGAGGGGAAGGCCAACGCAGATCAGGGTCATATTTGCCTTGCAAAACCTTAGATCTTATAGGTGTTGGGAGCCACCAAAGTATTTAGGGGCTTGATAGTTCACTCTGGCTCAGTATAGAGGAAGGGTTGAGGTGCGTGGATTGGAAGGAGGCAGGCAAGTTGTCAGGTTGTTGTGGATCCAAGAACTATTTTGACAGGCTAGCTGTGTCTGAGAGTTGGTGGGTGGGTGGGTGTAGGAGAGGCCAGCTTCACAAACAGCTCCCTGCCGAGTGACCAGGTGTATCCCACAGGGCGCTGGAACTAGTGTGGCTCTGGGTTCTGGGCATGAGGAGTGTGGGCAAAGGCAGCAACAGCCAGGAATGTGGATGGGGCTCTGAACTCTCTGATTCCAGGACCCCCAGATGCTGGCCTGTGGAAATGAGGCATGTAGTGGGCTTCTTATAAATTAAATGTGTGCACTTGAAAGATCCATCTGCAGTTAAATCAATAAGTCAGCATATCACTTAAAGGCATGAAGTGAATTACCAAACGAAATCTCTTGAAGATTCAAAAGGAGTTTCATCCTGGAACTGGGCGTAGGGGAGGGTTTGCAGGGTTTTTTTTTGTTGCTGTTGTTGATTTTAAATAAGCCTTTAAACTATCCTAGTTTAAAACCCATGCACATAAAACAAACACACACCCCCACCAGCAAAAAAAAACCCTGGCCTTTGTTCTGAATTTCTGTCCTTTCTACTTTTTAAATTGCTAAAAGTGGCCTTTCTTGTATGAAACGATACAGATGGAGAGTAGCCGGCTTTTCCCCCCGTTAATGTCCTCATTTGGCAGAAGAAAACGTCGCTGAGCCCTGTGCATCCTGAAATACGAGACTGCGAGCCTCCAGTCCAGAGCACCCTGCCTTTGCGGCGGGCGGCCGGCAGGGGTCAGGCGAGCTCCACGCAGGACCCACGGAACCGCGCCCGAGCCCGAGCCGGGGTCCGCCGCGTGTGCGGCGCCTCGCGGGAGGGGGACAGAAGGAGGACCCTGGACCCTGGACCCTGGACCTGTCCTAGGCTGGGGGTCGCGGCTAACGGTCCTGGGTTAGCCGGGCGGGGCGTGGACTGGGCGTCCGCCCCCAAATAAAAAAGAGGCGCCCTTTCTCAGCCCCAACGCCTAACTGACGCCAGGGCTGGCTCCACGTCTGGGCGTGGCCGGTTCCCTTAGCGTTTTTTCAGGTACCGTGGGCAACTCACCGGTCTTCAGGAAGCGGGCCCTGCGCAACCTTGTCTCCTGCACCGGGTTGTCGGGATAAAGGAGCTAATATGTCAGTATGAGACTTGAGAGGTCTGTATAGGTGAGCGATTGTCATTACCAGGTTATATGGGTTTAGAATTAGGACTCAGGCCTCTGGAGGTGTGTCCTCTAAGCCCCAGATCAGCTGTTCTAAAAGGTTGCCTGTGCTTTATAATTACCCCTGGGGATGTGATTAGGTCTGGGTCCCATCCAGGAATCTGGGTTTTTTACAGGTTGCTAAATTCTGATAAAGGGTGTGCCCAGACCACACTTGGAAAACCATTCGCTTAGCTTCTGTTGCCATCCGACGGGGCAAACAGTAGGAGAACAAAGAATGGCATGGTAGTCAACAGGGGAGCTGGGCTGATAGTGACCTGCCTGAAACTGGAGTGGAATGAGGCAGCCCCAGGAAGGAGTGGTGCTGGGAGCTGGTACTGCAGAGTTGCACAATGCACTTAACAACCCCAAATACGAAGAACCAGTGCCCCCTGCTCTCCCATCATTCATGACTCAGGCTACACTTTTTTGGCTTTATTTTATAACATTTCTATTTCACATATAGCATTGGGAGAATAATCATCCTCCCCAAGTTGGTGGCAGAGCTCCGTTACCCACACTGACTGGATGAAGCATCCCATTCTGAACGTCTTCGGGCTGTTCGTTCCAGCTACACTTTATAACCAGCAAGACCACCATTTTAGCCACATTCATCTCCAACATAGTAGGGAGCAGGGTGGGGAAGTGAAGGGACAGGGCCACAAGCCCCTCAGGATAGGACTGGGCTGGGGCTGGTAAGGAGCTAGCTCCACCTGTCACAAGCATCAGGCTGGGAACAGCTCTTGGCTTTAGGCCAGGACCAAAAGTCAGAACAGGTGCTGCTGGGCTGAGGGCCAAGAAAACCAGTTCTCTTTTAGGGAATTAGATGGGGTGGGACAACCCAAAACTGTCCCACTCTCACTGTGCTCCATCCAGGTGGCCATGTAGTAGGGCCCCAGCCTGGCATTCCCAGAACCCCTATTTCTGCTGATCTGGATTCTAGCTCCAGTTCTGACCTTGGGAAAATCAAATTGTCTTGATCTTAAACACGGGGATGGTTTCCAGAAACTTACGAGCTTCCTTCTAGCTCCAAGACTCTTACCGCTCCCTCCTTTCTTTAAAAAATCACTGGGAGATCTGGAAAAGGGAGGTTGAGAACTCCTCTATCCTAAGGGCTGATTCCACCCCTGTGTCCCCTATCACCAATGAGCAGGCTGAAGGGCCAGAAGCAGGACCCGGACCAGCCACTCTCCAAGGACATAGGGCTGGAGCCAGACAGAAGGCAGCAGCAAGTAGACTGCTTCTCCCCCAAAACACCAGTTTAGAAGCAGATGGGTTTGCTTCACGAAATGTTTAATACAAAATGGCAGCAGCCACTGTGCAGTTGTAACAAAATTAGCCATAGGGTGTCCAGAGAAATGTATGCAGGCAGCCTTGGCTGGAGTTAAGCCAGCCAACCCAGGCCTGCTGCCCAGTCAGCTGTGGGCTGTCACATGGCCAGGACTGGACGGTGGCGGTGGCAGCGTTGTGCTGGAGGCATTGAGCCCCGTCCTTCACGAGCACGCTGACCTCTGCCCCACCGTGGACTCTGGGTGGCACAGGTGTTCTGAGATGCCTATTTCCAGACCTCTACCCCAGTGGTAGGATTTCAGCTTAAAGAATGAGGGATGGAGGGGTTGCTGCAGAGGGGGTGCCCACTCACAAGCTGCTGAGAGCTGATGCCTCTAGAAATTGGCAGAAACAGAGGCTAGGTTTGGGGGGTATTTTTCCCCAGAAAGAAAAGACGCTACCAAGTTCAAATGAAGGAGAGGGGCAACACTTCTTGTGTACTTGAGCAGAGAGTTCCCTGGCAGAGGCTCACCAGGAAAAAAGGTGCCCACCCTGGGAGCGGGGGTGGGGCATCAGGCTTGAAGTTAGAGAGCAAGGGCGCAGAGTCACCAAAGCCCTCCCACTGAGCCCCAGAAAAGCCAGCATGCTTCCTGAGGAGTCCATGTTAAGCCGCTGCACAGCTTCCCTGGGCCGGTGGGCAGGGCCTGCCTGGAGAAGAGGTGCGGCGTCTCTCCTTCCAGAGAAAGGCCTCTAGGTGCTGGGAAAGGGGATGACGGGTCTTGGAGTTAGTGGAATTCTGCGTTGAAGGCTCTGCCGATGATTAGCCGTCTCACCTCACTGGTCCCAGCCCCGATCTCATACAGCTTGGCATCTCTCAGAAAGCGGCCCATGGGGAAGTCATTGATGTAGCCATTGCCACCTGCAGCCATGGTTTGGGCACAGAAGAAAGGACAACAGGAAAAGTGATGGGCAGTGGGCAAAGCAATGAAAGCAAACAGAAGATCAAATACATAGAAATGGGCTAGGAGGAGAGACTGATTGAAGAGAAGCAGCAAAAGGTGATGAGAGGTTTCCCTGGTGGCGCAGTGGTTAAGAATCCGCCTGCCAATGCAGGGGACACGGGTTCGAGCCCTGGTCTGGGAAGATCCACATGCCACAGAGCAGCTAAGCCCGTGCACCACAACTACTGAGCCTGCGCTCTAGAGCCTGCAAGCCACAACTACTGAGCCCGTGTGCTGCAACTAGTGAAGCCCATGCGCCTAGAGCCCATGCTCTGCAACAAGAGAAGCCACCGCAATGAGAAGCCTGCGCACTGCAACAAAGAGTAGCCCCCGCTCACCGCAACTAGAGAAAGCCCGCGCACAGCAACGAAGACCCAACACAGCCAAAAATAAAACATAAAAAATAAAAAAAGGTGGTGAGAGGGATGGGGTGGGGATTACCTAATTGTGGGGAGGGTGGACAGGAGGCCGGAAGTCCACTCAGAGTGCTGAGGATGCCAGGCAAAGGTAGGGGAGAACCACTGGCAAACATGGAGAAGGGGGACAAGAAACTACTGCATAGCACTTACTGGGGGCCAGGCCCAGAGAGGTGAAGTAATTTGCACAAGTCACAAAGCTGGTCAGTGGTAGAGCCAGGATTTGAACCTAGGCCGTCTGGCTCAAGCCTGTGCTCTTAACCACTATGCGGCATTGAAGTGAGGCTGTTCCACCTCTGAGGCGTCTCCTCTTCCCCACTCCCCGGTGCCCATAGGACCAGGCTGGGAGGGTAAGAGGGGGGCACTACTGGAGACAGTAGCAACCTGTGGCCTCTGGCAGTTTTCTTCTTTGCTTTTCCATGTCCTCCCAGTAACTGGGCAGGAGGAGCCTAAAGGGGCAGCTCAGTTGAAGCACAGGGTGAGGGGCGGGGGCCGCTCACCCAAACACTGGATGCCGTCCAGGGCTACCTGTGTGGCGCACTCAGCTGAGTAAAGAATCACCCCAGCGCAGTCCTGTGGGAGGAGGTTCCGTGTCAGCAGGGCCCCCGCCAGGGCCCCACGGGGGGAGGGGGCCCAGCAACCACCCCTGCCCCGGCACGCTCTCCTCTGGGCCCAGCCCTTACCTTGGCAGTGCAGTAGCCCTCATCACAGGCCTTGGCGACATTGTAGACGTACTGCCGACAGGCCATGAGGCGGGTGTACATGTCTGCCATCTTCCCCTGCATCAACTGCACACAAAGGGAGCCCCAGGTCAGTGTGGTGGAGACACGCTCCTCTCAGAATCATTCCCTAGTTACCGAAAGTGGGTCAGCAGTAGCAACCTGACAGCCGGGAATGGGGACCCGGGGCACAGAGAGGAGGTGGTGGGACTTGCTTAGGATGACAGACATGGTAGCAGGTCTGGAGTTAAGGCCAGAGAGCTGCTGCTGCATTGTGGACCTGGCCCTCCACTCACACGACCCTCATTACCGACCGTCCCGCAGCCCAGGAAGTGTGACTCAAAATGCTACTCCCTCCCCACAATCTGCTCCCTTCACCCTCCAACCCTACAATGCCTCATTCATTCATCTCAGACAGGAAGGGAGGTGACATGAGATGAACTGCCTGACAGCTTTCAAAGCCAGGTAGCATGCTAAGGAAGCCTGCGCCCCAAGCATTCACTCATTTTTTTGTTTTTTTGGCCATGCCACGAGGCTTGAGGCTTGCGGGATCTTAGTTCCCCAACCAGGGATCGAGCCTGGGCCCCCTGCAGTGGAAGCACAGAGTCCCAACCACTGGACCGCCAGGGCATTCCCTCAAACTCTTTTTTTTTTTTTTTAATTTATTTATTATTTATTTTTGGCTGTGTTGGGTCTTCGTTGCTGCACATGGGCTTTCTCTAGTTGGGGCGAGCGGGTGCTACTCTACATTGCGGTGTGCGGGCTCCTCATTGCTGTGGCTTCTCTCGTTGCAGAGCACGGGCTCTAGGCACTGGGGTTTCAGTAGTTGTGGCACGCGGGCTTCAGCAGCTGTGGCTCATTGGCCCTAGAGCACAGGCTCAGCAGTTGTGGCGCACGGGCTTAGTTGCTCCGCGGCATGTGGGATCTTCCCAGACCAGGGCTCGAACCCATGTCCCCTGCACTGGCAGGCAGATTCCCAACCACTGTGCCACCAGGGAAGTCCCTCAAACTCATTTTTTTGACGAAGGATAGTAAATGCCCACAGCAAGTGCCCTATTTGTTCATTTATTAAAGAAAACCTGAACCCAATGAAAGAGTACATCTTAACAAAACCATTCCACTCACCTGGAAGTGGCCGATCTTCTGGCCAAAGGCTTCCCTCACGTGTAGGTAGGGAATAGCGTGGTCGAGGATGGCCTGCATGATCCTGCGGGAAGGAGACAACACTGGCGAGGGGCCTCGCTGTTACCCCATTGCTGGTTGGGGGGCAAATGCTAGTGTGGAAAGGCCTGGGGGGCAGCCCAGCAAGACAAGGAGCTGGCGTCCCAGGGAGGAGAAAAGGAGCGTGAGGACCCTTGTCAGCCCTGCTCAGTCACCACACTGACTGCCCAGCAGTGAGTGCCCCTTCCCCTGAGACCAGGCGGAGTGGCGGGACCCTTCGTAGATGGTTAGAGCTCAGGCGTCTTGCTTCACATCTGAGTAACTAAGCAGGGTGGCTCCTCAGGCCTTGTGTCTGTCACCCAATGATACTTGCCTTCAGTGCAAAGAAAGTAAACGTGAGAGGAAAGGTAATTTTTTGTCTCCAGGAGATAAGGTACAGGCTCCCATCGGCCTCAGGGGAGGGCTGCGGCACCACCTGCTGAGGAGGCTACAAGAACCCAGCTCCCCCCCACCCCCCGCCCCAAGCCTCACACTCACCCGAGGGGCCCACCGGCCAGCACCAGCCGCTCCAGGTCCAGCCCACTCATCAGCACGTAGACACCCTTACTTCGATGGCCCAGGATGTTGGCAGCTGCAGGGAAAAGTGCTGGTCAGGGGCAAGGGAGCTGTCCACAGCCTCCTCGCTTTTAGAAAAGTTGCTGGGTTTAGTAACATGGCTCTCTCACAAGGCATTAAAATATGTTACCTGACCTTCAACTAGGGCTCCAGGTGAGGAAAAGGATGGAGTTTACCATTTCCAGTCAGAAGTGGAGTTTGCTAGTGGGGACATGCTCCCCTCACCCTGCCCCCAACACACACACCATCCCCAAGACCAGACACACAGGCCCAATCCTTAGATCCTCCCCTTCTCTTCTTGAGCTGCCTTGGATGGGAAAGAAGAAAAGCTAGTTTGGTCTAGAAGTCATCCAACCTCTCCCAATTTTTCTTTTTAACACACTTGTGCCCATAAAGGAACCAGAGAATTACTCTTTCCCCCAGGTTGAGTCTGCTCTGGTTAATACTACCCTCCACCCTCCCCTGGGTGGTCCATGGAAGAGCCTGTCCAGGAGATGGGCCATTTGGTGCCGGTGACAGAAACTGCTGAACACCTCCCCACCCAGGAAGCAAGGACACTGGATGGCCTGGGGAGGTGTGGGCAGGAAGCTGAGTGCAAAGAGTTGACACCACTGACCTGTCTTTAATGCTAGTGGAGTTTTTTCCTTGCCGACAAAGAAGGCTCTGCACTGATCGTCCCTCCCTAGGTGCTCCTTGTGACTAAAGCACACTTTTCTCAGGTGGCGGATCGTGGGGCAGGGGGATGGTTTATGGCTGAGACACAGAACCATCCTAACTGGTGATCAAATCTGTGCCCTCCGTCTCATCAGTGCACGGCAGGCGCGCTGGTTCTCTCATGATGTGCCATGCTCACTTACACTTCAGGGGAGAAATACCTATAAACTGAACTGCCTTCCCTTCACCGAGTCCAGCTTCCATCAGTTTATTTAGATGTTTTTTTAGCATTGTTAATGAATACCTCACACAGGCTGTACAGGCAAATGTACACACAAGGACATCTGAAGGACGTGAGTGGGTAAGGGCAGATCTTACCTTTCTACTCCAGATACTGGAATACCAGCCCCAGGCACAGTGTGTGGTCCACATAGGGAACACCACCCTTCCCTGAAGCCACAGTAGGGCATACAGCTGCAGGAGCTCTGGCCGGGAAGGACAGCTGTCCAGATTGAGACCAACACCTATGGGCCAGTGGGCAAGGGCACAGTGGCAGGCCCACTCTCCGGCCACATACCAGTGGTGAGCTAACAATGGTGAGGCTCTCCAAGCCAGAGATGGGCTTTCTCAGCATGTGATGGGGTCAGGACAGGGGCTCCCTCATTCTCAGAGACTCACCAGGAACCTCGCAGTCCTCAAAGATTAGCTCACAGGTGTTAGAGCCCCTCATCCCCAGCTTGTCCAGCTTCTTGGAGGTGCTGAAGCCTGGCATACCCTTTATGGGAATAAAAGGTGGCCCTGATTACAGAGCAGTCCCCAAGGGGGCCAAGAAAAGGGAAACCCCTGGGAAGTAACCATCTTTCCATCAAGTCCCTGTATCTGCCTGATACACCAGCGTCTACTTACTCTGTATGCAACCACCCCATTTCTGGAGGCGCTGCCCTAACACTCCACCCCAGCCTCCCCTGCTGCTGGCTGCATTCTCCCCAGTTCTCGGGAGACCGGTTCTTTCCCAGTGAAATGCCAGCTCCCTGGCGCCCTTCTGACCCTTCCTGGCTTTGGTTCCCTTCCTTGGGGGAAATCACTTCTTTTTTTTTTCTTTTAAGATTTTTTTAAAAAGTTATTTATTTTTATTGGCTGTGTTGGGTCTTTGTTGCTGTGCACAGGCTTTCTCTAGTTGCGGCGAGGGGGGCTACTCTTCGTTGCGGTGCGTGGGCTTCTCATTGCTGTGGCTTCTCTTGTGCAGAGCACGGGCTCTAGGCGTGTGGGCCTCAGTAGTTGCAGCACGAGGACTCAGTAGTTGTGGCTCGCGGGCTCTAGAGCGTAGGCTCAGTAGCTGTGGCACATGGGCTTAGTTGCTCTGCGGCATGTGGGATCTTCCCGGACCAGGGCTTAAACCCGTGTCCCCTGCGTCGGCAGGCGGATTCTCAACCACTGTGCCACCAGGGAAGCCCCAGGAAATCACTTCGAAGACACTCTCCCCAGCCCACTCAATTCCTTTGTACCCTTGTTCCTCTGCCACCTGTACCTAATGGAGTCCCACCCAGGGTTCAACTCAACCACCTGTGTGCTCTGACCTGGACTAATCAGATGCAGAACACGTTGGCATATGCCCATCAGAGCACTGCCAGGTGTTGCTTCCCTCTCCTCTAGGAGATGAGAGCAGCGTGACTCAACCTGGAGAGTTCCCATCTCAGTCACGCCCTTTGGGCTACTCACTTTTCTTGTCCTCCAGTCCCATTCCGAAACACTCTCTCCCTCTCCCTATGGAGGGTACTGCAAATCTTTAAAACACTCATTCACGAAACTCTCTACCAACTCCCCTGCCCCCATGGTCCCCCTGCCCTCCCAGGGGCCCTGGCCTCCTACTTCATGACCATAAGGCAGATGGTTCCTCCACCATCACCATCACCATCCCCCACCTGTGCCTCTTCTCCCTCAACTCACCATTGTGCTTTGCTCACTCTCTCTCATGCATCTCACTTTCTCCTTCTCCTATTTTCTTTTCTCTTTACCAAAAAATTTGCTCAGTTCTCTACCATTCCTAAGAGCAAACTGAAACTCCCAACTTTTCATTCTAACTCCTGCTGTCTCCCTTGTGCTTTTACTGACAAGACTTGGAAGGTGCAGTCTCCGGTCTCCACCTGCATCCTCACTCATACCTTGGGCTCCCGCGGCTGCTCTCTCCAAGTCCACCAGTGACATCCTGGTTGTCAAAGCTGGTGGCCTCCCTTCAGTCCTCATCTTCCTGGACCTCCGGACAGCCCAGCTCTGTGGATGGCTCCACTGTCCTCAGACTTGACCACTTTTTGGCCACCCTCCTTTCAGTCTCCATTCCCGCCTCAGCCCCATCCCAGGAGGGAGCCTTGGCAGAGCACACAAACCCTGATGGTCTTTGCAATCACCTGAAGGAGGTCATCTCTGGTGCCACTTTCAGGAGATAAAAGCCTCCCGCCATACACTCCCCTACACTCACCTTCTCCACAATGAAGGCTGTGATGCCCCGAGAAGCTGGCACGGCAGCCAGATCTGTCTTGGCATAGACAATAAGGACATCAGCATCAGGGCCATTGGTGATCCAGAATTTGCTGCCATTCAGGACATAGTGGTCTCCTAAGGACAGGAAGTTGGCTACTTGCATAAGCTGTATGGGCCTGTCTCAACCAGTCAGTTCTCCAGACCTTCTGTGGACCAAAAAGCTGTCTAGCTGGTAAGTGCTTCCAGAAACCCAGCGGAGGCCACCTCCAGTCACTGCCCCCTCACCTCGAAGGTCTGTCCCTCTGCCCACTCCAGCTCTCAAATCAAGGGGATCCTCACCTTTCTTTTCTGCTTTCAGCTTCATGGAGACAACATCGGAGCCAGCATTTGTCTCACTCATGGCCAGGGCTCCGACGTATTCACCGCTGATCAGCTGCAAGGAAAACCCCAAAGGGCCTTGTTATGACTTCAGAAATACCCTACAGGGGCTCACTGATACCATGTCTTGCCTGTTCACATGACACCCCTTCCAACTTCTTTCAGATCCGGGCATAGGTAAAGTCCCAGAAGAGAAGCCTCATAGCCACAAGCCTGAAGCTTTCTCTTCTATTCCCATTCCCTTTGCAAGGGAAGCTAGTCCTAGGCTTTCATTTCTTAAAATGCTCAGTAAATGTTGTCCAGTGACTGACTCAGGTGTTCTGGCCCTATTTTTAATTTATTTTTTGGCTGTGCCATGCGGCTTGAGAGTCCCCGACCAGGAATGGAACCCACGCCCCCTGCATTGGAAGCACGGAGTCTTAACCACTGGACCACCAGGGAAGTTCCTATTTTTAATTTTTTTGATTGAAGTATTTTATTTTTTTTTTAGTGTCATATTTTAGTTTTTTATTTTCTTAATTTATTTTTGGCTGAGTTGGGCCTTCGTTGCTGCGTGGGATTTCTCTAGTTACGGAGAACGGGGTCTACTCTTCGTTGCAGTGCACGGGCTTCTCATTGCGGTGGCTTCTCTTGTTGCGGAGCACGGGCTCTAGGCACGCAGGCTTCAGTAGCTGTGGCTCGTGGGCTCTAGAGCGCAGGCTCAGTAGTTGTGGCGCACGGGCTTAGTTGCTCCACGGCACGTGGGAGCTTCCCGGACCAGGGCTCTAACCCATGTCCCCTGCACTGACAGGTGTATTCTTAACCACTGCACCACCAGGGAAGCCCTGACTGAAGTATTTTAAAACAAATCCCTGACCCCTTCCTACCCCTATCAGTTTCTGGGCAGCAGCATGCTACAGAAAGCAAGGCTGACCAGCCCTCCCCAATGGGGGAGAAGCCTCATGGCTGGTGGTTGCACCATGCAATCAGCGTGTTTCTCCATCCCCATTTCCTCACCTTGGGGAGGTACTTCTCCTTCTGGGCCTCGTTTCCATTACGAACAATTTGGTTGAGGCAGAGGTTGGAGTGGGCACCGTAACTGAGACCCACTGCTCCAGAGACTCGGGATATCTCCTCCATCACCAGCACGTGTTCCAGGTAGCCCAGGCCAGAGCCACCATACTGAACTAGGGGTCGGGGTGGGGGGCGCAGGGGAGTGGAAAAGGCAGCCCGGTTAAATGAGGACACTGAGAGGAATCTTACATTTATTTGCAGTAGAGGAACACTCTTATAGCACCTATTCCAAGTTCCCTCTAGCAAGGTCAACAGGCGGATGCTGTGGACCCTGCTCGCAAGCTCACAGAATTGGTTTTGCCTGCTGCTGCCTCTGATCAGCTGAGGCATGGTTCAGAAAACAGTCATTGCAACTCCTGCTTTATCCCAAACATCAAAATCAAAGAGGCTGGGTTACCTGGTGCCAGCCTCCCCTCCCTCCGCCCTGCTGTCTGGGTAAACCCTGGCAAGGCCCTCTGTGTATGTTCACTCTGACCAAGAAGTCAGGCTGGTCCTTGGCTCTAGGGAAGGGTTAGCCCAACCCGCACGACTCCAGGAAGGAAAGCCCATGGGCGGGTAACGTTAGAAACTGCTACCAGGACACCATGTGGAAACCAGAACTCATACCTGGCTTTCTTTTCAAGGTTATCCCTGGATAGGGTTTTCATCTGATTCCTAACTGCCTCTTTCTTCCATTAACTAGCATCTGATTCAGAAGAATATTCTTTATGGGGGCTCCTAAACCCCCAAGACACAATGGGAGAAAGAGTCTTGTTTGAGAGTTCCCAGCAACCTTCCCCCTACTATTGTACGTTAAGATAGTCTAAATTAATTTTTAAGTGGTTACATCATTACTCATGATGTAACTTTGTACGATCAGCTTAAATCCCAGGAACTGTCTCCAAGTGGTGAGGGGAGGATGTAAGGAGAGAATACTGTGGTCCACCACTACTCTAATGCCCAGTGAACACAGGCCAAAGCAGGGTGGGCTGTCCAGGCTTTGGCTGGCGAGGCCATAGGCTCACCTCTTTACAAGGCACTGCAAGCCAGGCCTGGCCTTTGCTCTAGAGGCCAACATCTGAAACAAAGCCCACCAGCTCCCTGCCCTCTCCCCCCGGAAACAAGTAGCAAGACCCACAGGGGACTCTGGACAGGCCCAGGGACAGCCTGTTAAAAACATCATCTGGCCACCTCACTGTGGAGGCTCAGAACGGCATCCCTCTCCCCTCTACCTCCGTCTGCTTCCAGATGAGCTCTAGGGCCCAGCTGTGGGCAGAGAACACAGGCATCCCCCACAGGAACACACTGTCCTGAGCGGTACTGCCTCGATGCTACTGGTAGGGCAGAGCCTAGGGATTATGCGAGGCAGTAAGACTGAGGTACTCAGACCACTGCTTGATCTGGAGTTTTCTAAACTCCCCAGATCACCTGGGGGAACTTGTTAAGCATGCACTGGGTGACCCAAGTGAACCACACTGACCTAAATTCTTTGCCTTGTTAACATCACCGCCTAAAGACACAGAAGAGTTTACTCTTCTCTGGGTTGACAGTCACTGGGCACTTTCTCAGCTCCAAGTGGGAAGAGACTCTGGTTTCTCCGAGTATGATCTTTCTTCTCCTTTCCTGCTTCTTTTGGGAATGGTTTTAAAGCGCATGCAAGAAAAGTTCTCTGTAGGGAAAGAAACCATACTCACCAGGGGCTGTGACACCCAAGACTCCCAGGTTCCCCAGCTGCTTCCAAAACTCCTGCCAACAGAATGGAATGAGTATAGTCGGTTGTGAGAAAGCAGACAGTCACAGGGGCCTGGCATATCTGGAACAAGACCCAAGGGCTTCACAGAAAGGGGCTGCATTCTTAGGGGGCTTTCATTTACCAGAAGACTATGAGAACTCTGCCAGGCAGCAGTACAATTCCCAGGCCATCCCCGCCCAGCTCCCAGTCTGGCCCCCGTGCCCCTCAGAGTGGGCCCCACTACTCACTCGCAGGTTCTTGAACTCATTGCTCCGATCAATCTCCTGAGCATGTGGTGCTAGATGCTCCTGAAGGAATTTAGCCATGGTCTGACGAAGCTAGAGGGAGAGACGTGGACAGATGCTGCTGAAACGGTACATAATTGCCCCTGAGGACAGCGTCTCCACTACTGAGGACACCTTCAGGGAAACGGGACACAAGTAACCTCACCAAAGAGCATCAAACTGAAACTTAGAGGCCCCACCAGTTTATGCTTCCTCAGAGATGATCTTCCCCTCTCTTTCTGAAGGTTATTTCTTTTTATTTATTTATTTATTTGGCTTTTATTTATTTATTAGGCTTTTATTTATTTATTTATTTGGATCATTTCTTATTTATTTATTTGGCTGCGGCATAGGGGATTTTTTAGTTGTAGCCTGTGGGATCTAGTTCCCTGACCAGGGATCAAATCCGGGTCCCCTGCATTGAGAGTGCAGAGTCTTAACCACTGGACCACCAGGGAAGTCCCTGAAGATTATTTCTTAAATGTCACTCCCCTACATAAATCATTCCATGGTTTTCCACTGTCCTTAAAAGACAAACTCCTGGGCTTCCTTGGTGGCGCAGTGGTTGAGAGTCCACCTGCCGATTCAGGGGACACGGGTTCGTGCCCCGGTCCGGGAAGATCCCACATGCCACGGAGCGGCTACTGTGCGCCATGGCTACTGAGCCTGCGCATCCGGAGCCTGTGCTCTGCAATGGGAGAGGCCACAACAGTGAGAGGCCCGCGTTCCGCAAGAAAAAAAAAAGACAAACTCCTTATATATGTATATGTATAACTGAATCACTTTGCTGTACACCTGAAACTAACACATTGTAAATTAACTATGCTTCTTTCTTTTTTTTAACCATTAAAAAAAAATTAAGACAAACTCCTTACCCAGGACTGGAAGGCCCCGTGTGAGGTGACCCCTGCAGCCTATCCAGCCTTCCCCAGTACCTTTCTCATCCCCCACTCACTGTGCTCCAGCCACACCCCCTTCAGTTCCTGGCACGTGTCAGGCTCCTTTTTGTCCCTGAGCCTTTGGGTAAAAGGGATCATTCAAAAGAGATTAGAAACTCCTTTTGGCAGGAAAGTTTGAGAACTAGGATTGAACACTTTCTGCCTGAGGTGATTCAAAGCTCTGTATGCTGACTGTAAATACAAGTGGACTTTGGGGTAGTGGGCAAGCTCAGGCACTTGCTTAGAGCCACAGGAGAATCACATTCCCCGGGAACTCCAAGCCAGTGTCCAAGTGAACAGTCTCCTTCCTCCAGGAATGGCTCTGGTTGAGCCACATTCGTAACAACATCTTTCAAGTTTTTTTTTCAACTTTGTGGTTTGACCCGATAGGTTGAAGAATTATATACACTGTGAATTTCAACTCCACCCCCAAGGTGTGTATTTGAAAGATTCCATGGTGATGATTAACCAGGTTTGAGAACCACAGCCGTAGACAGTATTGAGGTGTAAGAAGACTTCAGACAGATTGAGGGCCCTTTTGCCGCACGCGGGTAGTCCTGCCAATCCTCCACCAAAACACCCCCCGCCCCACCATCCCCGGTCTCCCAGGAGCGTTCCTATCCTCGACTCCTCGTCTAACTCCGGCAACCGGGCCTTGCTGCCGCCACAGAGGGGAGACTGGGGCCCGCGGCTGCCCCCGCGCTGGCGCTCCTACAGCCCCCGGATCACACGCCGCGGCTGGGTGGGCGCTGGGTAGAAGAGCGCCAGGGAGACCACCGAGCACGGAAAATGGGCCGGGAGGGGGGTCAGGCTCCCTACCTGCTTCTGCTCCTCGCTTAGCCCATTGATTGCATCGTCCACGGGCAACAGCGAGTTGGCCCGCTGGGTAATCAGGCCGGCGAGCGGCTGCAGTGGCGGCCGTGGCCTCCAGCTCGCCACGCGTCGACCCAGTACCCAAGCTACAGTCGCCATCTCGGCCTTGTCCTGGGAGCCTGAGCCCCAGCAGCTGTGAGCGAGTCCTACGGCGCTCCACCAATCCCCGGCTTCGCTTCCGCCACCCAATCGGCGAGGGGGTGGGTCTCCAGCAGCCAATCACCCTCCACTGTCCGAGGAAGGCCGCGCTTCCCCCGGCCACTGCACCAGCCAATCAGCGGTGACCGCCTGCGGACCGACGCCCCGCGAGGCTGGTGTGCTTGCTGGGGGAGCTGGACCTGCAGGGGTCATGTCAAGTTTGGGTCTTTTTAAAGTGGACGAGTAGGAAGAGTGTCTTCTTTTTTGAGTTGAGGATAAGTATTCCCCCTGCGTTGAAAATAGCAGTCCCTAACTGCAAACATCTGTGGGAAAGCAAGTGTTAAAAAAGCAAAAGGAAAAGCCCCGAATGCCCCTTGCTTAGCAATACATTGTTAAAGCAAATCGGGGGAAAAGAGCGCTTGCTCTAGGGTACACGTTGGTTATAACTCAGTGAATTTGCTTTATTATGTAACAAGGTTTGTTGAGTTTGATTGAGTTTTATGGGAAAGGGGTTGTTAAGGAGTTGCTGTCTTCCAAATTATTTAATGTACCTAAGAACAAGAATCAGGACTTATTTTTAACAGGGGTGGGGTGATGGTGGACCGAACTCAGCTGCTCGGGTTCAGCTGCTTCCTGCTGGAAAGACAAGTGTTGGCTGGAAAGGACGGGTTGCTTTATTCAGAAGGCAACCTGGGGGGAAGGCAGAGTCGTGTCAAAGAACCAACTCTGAAGAGTGTGCTCCACCATGAAAGTTTTTAAAAGGAGAAAGGGGGGAAGCCATTCGCAGTTAATCATTTGGGGAGCGGGGGATCAGAGTCTTCCTTATCTTCCACTAAGTGCAGACTTTCTTCTGATTGGTTGGTGGTGGGGTAACAAGGTGGTGTTTCAGGAATCTGGTGCTCAGCCTGAAGTTACCATCTTCCACCTAGGTGGGGCCTTAGTTCTAGCAGAAGAACTCAAAGATATTGTTAGGTATATTTCTGGTTTCTGGAGGAACCAGGACCCTGCTTTATTGTTGTACTATAGTTTCTTGACAGCTCCTCCTTTGTTTCTGCATTCCCTCTTTTTTCTATTTAGCAACTGTTTGAATCTGCCCTTTGGCACTCAGGGAAGGTCTAGGAGGCTGATGCCTCTTTCCTACAAACAATAAACGGGGACACAGAAAGGATTTGTACACAGGAGGGCCTCACAGGGTCCTGCTCCATTTCAGGGAGACAGGAAAGGAAGAATGGTATATGACGGGAAAGAGGAGAGCTGATAGAATTCGGCTTCTATCCCCTTCCTTGCTTTGCTAATTTCCCTTTCTGTGGGGTGGTCAATGCCCTTGAAGAACTCATCTCAGGTAGTTTAGCGCCCCGAATCCAGGGACACCATTGCAATCCTGCTACTTAGATGTGGAACTTCGGGCAAGTTTCTTGGATCTTTTCAGACTCTGTTTCATCGGGGTTTTTTTGGCCAAGCCGCCAGGGATTGAATCGGGCGCTCTGCAGTGAGAGTGCACAGTGCTAACCACTGGACCACCAGGGAATTCCCTTTCATCATCTTTATTTATTTTTAAATATTTATTTATTTTATTTTATTTTTGGCTGCGTCGAGTCTTAGTTGTGGCACGCGGGATCTTTCGTTGTGGCCTTCGGGCTTCTCTCTGGTTGCAGCACTCGGGCTCCAGGGCGCGTGGGCTCTGTAGTTTGCAGCACGTGGGCTCTCTAGTTGAGGCACAAGCGGGCTTAGTTGCCCTGTGGGATGTGGGATCTTAGTTCCCCGACCTGGGATCAAACCGGAGTCCCCTACGTTGGAAGGAAGATTCTTAACCACTGGACCACAAGGGGAAGTCCCCCCTTTCATCGTCTTTAAATGAAAACAATACCACCCATTGCAAGTAGGAATAAAGGAGATTACATATTTAATGAGAACACTTGGTGTTCCTTCTTACAGTGCCCCATTCATTAGTCCAAGGTCTCAAACACAGCTAAGACAAAGGCCAGGCTCTGTCAGCTTGTCCAGACCAAAATGTTTTCTTCTTCAGCTCACTGCCTTTCATATCAAAGGTTCCCCCACCCCCAGGTGGAGAAGATTTTCGGAATAACCTGATATAGATTGTGGGCAAGTTCTGTACATTTCTGATGATCTGCAGCCTCATGTTTGCGAAAATCTTCCATAGGCACCTTCCAATTTATCTCTTGGAGCCATTCCTTTGCTTTACTTTCAGGGACTAGTAAATGTACAAGCTGGTACAAGTTTGAATATCCAGGCTCATAAGTTCTTACTGTAAGATGAAATTGTTTAGCAAACCCCAAGGGATCCTGTAAACAATCTGGAAATTCCTTAGTTAAGGCCTTAAGTTCTGTCCTAGTCCAAGGGTGTATAGGTAAGAGCAGGTTTCTCCTTAAAGGGGGTGGCTATTACCTTAGGGCTGTCTTTATCCTTTCCCTTAGACTCAACAAGTTCTTCCTTTGAGATTAGAGGTGGAAGAGCAGAGAGGTCAGCATAGGGGAGCTCAGAAAGAAGAGGATACGAAGGAGCCAAAGGAGGAGAGAGAGGAGGAGAAGCAGTGATGACTTCTGAGGTCTTTTCTAATCTAGTCACCATTTCTGATAATTTCTGATCTGTCTCTCACAATGAAGCCATTTTATCATTCTCTCGTTTTGAGGCTTCCAGGTACCAATTAAAATGTCTCCATTCTAGCTGTTTGATCTTAAGCCGGCTTTTTCTAATTTAGTGTGCAAATAAAATTTACCAACTTAGGTAAATCGAAAGTGCCCCATTTTGGCCATCTCAGGGACAAATGATTTTTGGTCAGACCTTCCCATTAAGTTAAACGCTTGCAAGTGTCAGTTTCATGGGTGTTATACATAAACCCAGCTGGGGTTCCCATAGGTGGCTATTCATCCGGGAGCTGTTTGGCCCGTGAGGCATGATTTCCCATTATTAATTTGGTAGTCTGGTTCAGGTATGAGATATGATCTGAACAATTTTCTGAGGACAGTGTGGTGGACTGGATGTGCACTGCTTCTGAGTCTAGCAGTCGGTTTGACACTTATGTGTCTCTGTTTCTCCCTGTGACAGTCTAAGACTGTCATGGGTGCGGGGAGTGCTAAGTTATCAGCTTCTGTTGCACCCCACAGATAAGCAGCATTTACTTAATGGTCGTAGTGGGGTTCCCTTGTAGGACCACTGCACATAGTAAGGATTGATCCTCAGACACTTCTGCAAGGTCCTCAGTCACCTGAGGATGCCTTGTAGCCAGGAGCAAAATGTCCCTTTATTCTTCAGAGCTGAATAACTCAGTCTCTCATTTCACTAACAAAAAAGTTTTGTTAAGACCTGATATCAGTTTACCCCTTTTTCTCCCTTGATTTAAGCCGAACTTAACAAAAACCAGCTACCTATGTTTCCCTGGACTTCCTGTCCAGATCCCCCTAGGACCCTGCCTAGGAAATTCCTACGTGCCCCTTAAGACAAGTAAAAACCAGCCCAAATAAAATTTTCAGGATCATCACCAAAACAACAAGATCTGGGTATTAGGAGAACACACCAGAACACCTGAGAGATGCTGAGAAGCTGGTGAGGCTCAAAGTACCCATGCTGGTACTGAGTGCCGGGTTTGAGGCATCTTCCAGGTGTCCTCTGGTGGCTGTCTCTGGTATCCTGCTGACTACACCAAGCATATTTCGATGAAAAATTAATCAATAGCCAATCTATGAGAGAAATGGAAAATTTTATTTGAGCCAAATCTGAGTACTGTAACCCTCAAATTTGTGTTCCAAGAACTGTTCTGCCTGTTAGAAGTCAAAACACAGTTACATAAGTTTTTTGAGACAGAGCCGTACATTAGATGACGTATCACTGACAGTTTACACAATCCAGATCGGCAAGTGCAAACTGATGGGTCGTTGTGACCCCTTTACAAGATCAAGAAGAAATGTTGTCTTTTAAGGCGTTGCCTTGTTCCTGCTAGGAGCATGTTGCTGTTTATGGTTGAGCAGGTATTTCTGCCAGCGGGGAAGGTTTTGTTGAGGCAAAATGCAGATACACAATGCACAGTAGAGGGGAGACAGGAGGCTGAAGGGCAGAGGAAATTTTTTTATATTTAAATTTTTCTTGTCTTGCCATAAAATGTGAATTTCATTTCACACACCTTATCAAAAATTGTTTGGGAAGAGTCATGAGACAGGAAGCCAGATTATCCACAGGTGAAAGAAGAAATCACAATGGAAATTAGAACATATTTTGAACAGAAAGACAAATAATCAGAATAGGACACAGCAAAATTTGGGATGCTGGTACCTGGCCCTTAGAGGGACAATTTATAGTTGTAAATGCATATAGTGGAAAAGATAAAAATTGAAATGGAATTACCTCATCTTCTATTTTAAGAACCTAGAAAAAGAATAGTAAATTAATGGGAATTCCCTGTGGTTAGGACTTTGCATTTCCACTGCTGGGGGCCCAGGTTTGATCCCTGGTCGGGGAACTGAGATCCTGCAAGCCACGTTGCATGGCCAAAAACAAAGTAACAAACTTGTTGTGATAATCATTTTATGATGTGTGTAAGTGCTGTAAACCTTAAACTTATACACTGCTATGTCAGTCGTATCTCAATAAAACTGAAAGAAAAAAAGGTGCTATGGTAGTGCCCCATGACCTCCTGCCTGCCCAAGGAGTGGCTCAGGAACTAAGATCCTGCAAGCCATCCATCCTTCACACAGTGCTAGATTCATTTTTTCTAAATCATTCATTATGGTGATTATCTGCTCAAAATGTATCAGCGATTCCTTATTGCCTAGATTCATGGTTCCCAGACTGTGACTAGGCAGCAAGCTCACTGGGACGCCACGGGATAAACTTCTGGGGGAATCACAGTGATACATGACATGTTAGACAACATGTGAAGTACTAGCTCAAAGTAGGTCAGTTTCAACATTAGGTCATGCTGTGTTCCTCTCAGTGTCAAACAGGATAGGAAGGTGGTAGTGTCCAATTTGATTCCAAGGCTTGAGAAATTAAACTGTGCCCCACATCCCATTAGTAAATAATTGTAGTTATTTTAAAATAATTTCTTTAGATTTATTTGTATTATTTTTTCAAATACCTACTAAAAATAGAACTTTAGGTATTTAGAACTTTTAGGTATTTCTTTTGGTGTGTCATGAAATATTGAGACACCAGGAGCATCACGAACTGAGACAGTTTGTAAACTTCTGGCCCGGATGATAAAAATCCACACCTCCTAGCTTGCATTTAAGTTTCTTCAAAACATCTAGTAGCACCATGTATTTTCCACTCCCATTATTCCCTGGCTCAAATCTTTCTCCAGTACTTGCCTGTTGTTTGACCTTGGGCAAATCAACTTCATTTCATTAACTAACTTCATTAATTAACTATATGGATTAATTTTGTATAATTTCTCTGAGCCTTTTTCTTTAGCTATAAAAAGGGTTAATAGTGCTTACCTTGTGTGACTGTAATGAGGATTACATGAGAATGAACATAAGGAGGAACACACATAAACATCACATATGGCATATTGCAAGTGCTCGGTTAAGTGTCAGATATAATCCCCTCTCATCTTTTTTTTTTTTTTAAATATCTTGGCCGTGCCACATGGCCTGCGGGATCTTAGTTCCCCGACCAGGGATCGAACCCATGTCCCCTGCAGTGGAAGCACAGAGTCCTAACCACTGGACCACCAGGGAATTCCTCCCCTCTCATCTTGAACCTTCTGAAGAAGTCCAGTGTTCTTACTGAGTTCCTCAAGACTCATCTGGATATCCCCTCAACTTTTTTTTTTTTTCTTCAGTCTCTCATAATTTTATTTTCTCCTCGGAAGTTCCAACGATCCCCTCCTTGGGTTTGACTGATTTGCTAGAATGGCTCACAGACTCAGAGAAATATTTTATCTGCTAGATCTGGTTTATTAGAAAAGGATATAACTCAGGAACAGCCAGATGGAAGAGATGCATGGGGAAAGGGCGTGAAGCTTCCATGCCCTCTCTGAGTGCGCTACTGTCCCCAAATTCCATGTGTTCACCAACCTGGAAAGTTCTCAATCCTCTAGCTAGCCTCCCTAAATATTACTCTTCCTTCAACCCCAGTTTACCGCTTCCATCAAGCCTCCCCCAACCGAACTAGCTCAGAGTTAACTACTATAGCACACAACTACATCACACAACCCACTGTTTAGTAAACTATTGCCTTTGTTATTCAACTTGTATATCACCTGTGCAATGTTTCACCCCATGTACTGTAAGCATTTCTGAGGTTAAGAATGTCATGCTACATTAAAGTTTCCTATGTCGTCTAGCAAAGTGGAGGGTGCAGATCACATTGGTTCATGTAATGCAGGAATTTATTGAGGCTGTAGATCAGAAGAAGCACCACAACACCTCCACACGTACAAAAGGCAGATGGAGCAGCAGAGGTCAGAGGGAAGACAAGAAAAGGCAAGACTGCACAAATGCTGGCTGGTGGTGCAAAGCAGCGCCGTGAGGTGAACGCCCCTTGTGAGACCAGACCTTGAGCAAACAGGATCTCAACACTGGGCAAGATGAGTAATGGAGGAGTTGGGTTAGTTCCATTCTTAGGCGTTAACTAGGGAGGCATGACAAGGAGGAAAGGATCTCACAGCTGAGTTTCCCACCCTTTCCTTCCAAGAAGGAAGTAGAACTTTTGGGGGGACCAGAAATGCCAATTACAAATTCACTTGGGTAAAAATCTTTTAAACGATAAACATCCTGAAAATGGGTAGAAGAAAATATTCAGCCCTTGTCACCAGTGAGAATTATTTAACTGGGTTTCCCTATCAAAATATTTGGGACATAACCAACTGTGTGAATGTTGTATGTGTATGAAGGAAAAGAATTTTAGCCCTATAAGTTAGGGTGGGACGTTACTTGACTTGATTGGGTGGCTCTGGGCAGCCCCAATAATGCTGAAGAGTAGAGGGAATTGCTGAAGAAATTGGGAGAGGTGCAGAAAAAAATGGGAGATGGCCAAAGCCAAAGTGTGCCTAGTTTGACTATGAAATATGGCGGTGCCTTTGGTGGACTGGCGGTTGCACGGGTGGGGTGTGGCTTCTGTGGACTTCAGTTGACTAAGGATCCAGGGGGCCAGGTCCAGGATTGGCCGTGCAAAGCAAGAGCAGAGATACATGCATACTTAGGAATGCAGGCAGCTAGTGACACAAACCTGGTGGACGGAGTGTGGCACCCACTGCTACAAACAGGGAACACCACAGAAGACTAGCTAATGTTCCTGGAAGATGGGGTTGGGGGGTGTGTGGGGGGCACTAGCTACAGAGCACTTAATGAGTGAAAGAAAAATATTCTGGGTGAAACTGGAGGCTTGAACTTGTTACCTAGATTAGTTCAATAGTATTCAGTGGACGTATTTAGGTTAAAAGGCTATTTTCATTTGCCAGTGTTGCAGTCTGAATAGTTACAGAAATATTTATTTTAAAAGTAACACTTTATAAAAACAAAAACAGAACTGATTTAGATTAAAAGCTCCAAGGTGTATTGTTTCATAGGTGTTATTGCTATCTATACCTTCACCCCATTTATTAAACCATTTCAGGTAACTTCCAGTTTGTAAATTTACAGTGAGGTTATAGAGCCCAACCAGGATGGGACAGAATGCGTTCCAAGTTATGAGGGGACCGCAGGGCTCCTCAGTGATGTCTCCCGTGAAGCACCTGTGCACCACTGTTTCTTCCCACACGTCTGAATGTGACCTTTTGGCTTCTCTGGCTGTGGCTGGTTTAGTCTCCTGATACTAATTCTGTGCCGCTCTGTTGCCTAGGAGGTTGATCCAAGCTTTCAGGCCCCCTCTCTTGTAGGCCTCAATTACGTATTGTGAGGTTCAGGAGAGCTGGCCAATGTGAAGGCTGGGAATGCTTGTTTAAAGGAGGAATTGCCATTCCAGCATGAACTGCAGAAACTGTTTTCATTCTGGGGGTGGTGAGTCCTAGAAGATCATGGCCAAGAAGCAGATGTCTTAAGTGGCTTCCTCTGAGAGTTTATCCCCAAGAGGGAGCCATGTGGCCACCTGCTTTTTATCACATTTCTAATAGCTGCTCCATTTCCTCAAGGGCTGTTGTAAAATCATTTACTTGACTGTTACATAAGGTCTGTTGTTCTAGGAACTGGGCCCTCTCTTCTTCTTTTATCTTCAACTTTACCTTTAAGGCCTGCATGGAAAGACATTAAAAAAGACAAAAAACAAAAAACCACCAAACTCTGACTCATAGGAAAGACAATACCATAACCAGAACATTATGCTTCTGTTTGAGATACTGACAGACATTGTCTTTTCTATCTTAGGTGTGTTTATCTGTGTTGGTTTTAGGAATTGTCTCTCTCTACTACAGAGTCTGTTATGTCAACTGGAGCAATGAAATCCTCTAGGATTCCGTGTAGTATCCCATGGTTCATCCAAGCAATCCAAAGTGGTCCAGACCCAAGAATCGGGGTTTCCTATTACAGGTTTCCCTGAGATATCAAGTTTCTACAGCATGGATTTCCCACAGGTGTCAACTGTCAAACCTGGAGCCACCTAGCGTGTTGCACACTGCCTCATGCCCTGCAGATGTGAACATTTCTAAGAGTCTTTAGAACAGAAAATTAGTTGAAAAAAATGGTGAAATCAAATAAAGTCTTGGAATTTAGTTAATAGTAAGGCATCAATATTGGTTCCTTAGTCTTGACAAATACAGCATGATAATGTAAGATGTTAATATTAGGGGAGTTGAATTCTCCATTATCTTTACAACTTTTCTGCAGTCTAAAATTATTACAAAATAGTGTATTAAAAATGAATAAAGAGGGCTTTCCTGGTGGCGCAGTGGTTGGGAGTCCGCCTGCCGATGCAGGGAACACGGGTTCGTGCCCCGGTCTGGGAAGATCCCACACGCCGCGGAGCGGCTGGGCCCGTGAGCCATGGCCACTGAGCATGCGCCTCTGGAGCCTGTGCTCCGCAACGGGAGAGGCCACAACAGTGAGAGGCCCGCGTACCAGAAAAAAAAAATGAATAAAGAGATAAATAAGAAAGAGCCCTCCACAGATCCACCTATTGTGGTAGGAAATGGTAATTTTGCCTTGCGGAGATGTCTGCCTCTCACCTGTAACTCCTCCATCTGCTTTTTGGCTGTTTCGTTAAAAAGCTTCAGCTCATCTTGCAAAGTTTCTAACAGCAGCTAAGAGAAAAGTACAAGGTAGTAACAAATCTTTATTGAAATGTGAGAACTTTCTTCATATAAACTAATCTCTTCATGGGAGTTGAATTAGATGATCGCTAATATCCCATCTGTTCAGTCACTGACTGAGTGTCCACAAATGTGCCGGGTTCTCTCGTGGGCCTGGAAGAACTGAGTCCACAGCATGGACAGAGAACCCCACCTCCACGTGCTCTGTGCTACACAGGTAATATGAACGAAAGGCAGTAGCCACTAAAGGGGTGACAAATCGCCTGGGGGAGCTGAGGAAGGCTTCCGTACCCAGTATTCTAGGATTCTAAGATGACAACTGATCTTCCTGGGGAATAGATCACAGAAGCTCAAAAGGCTTTAAGTGCAAACGATTGCCCTCTACTTCAGGGAGGGAAGCAAAGAGAAGGCAGGTTTAGTTCAGGCTGGACCTTTGTAAGACACAGTTCTCAGCAAAGGAATAAGGGGAGAAATTTGGTAAAGCAAAGAATAGAGAAACCAGAAAGCTGTCTCTACCGGCCCACCCTACTACGGGTTTTAAACTAGTACATTCTCAACTTAGACTCCCTCATATTTGTAAGCACAAAGTCACCTTCCAAGTAAAATATGCTACTTTGAGTACACATCCACCACCCTCTTCCACTACCCTGGATAACCGAAGGCTGCTTCATGGGCTTTGCCGAGCATACGGCAGAGACCTGCTTAGATCTGCAGGGCCTCACGCTCACTGGGCCTTCGCCCACTCACACCCACACCCTCACCATCGAGTCCATGTGATCCGTGGTGGAGTCCTGCCGTGCCGCCAGGGTCTCACTGCCTAAAACCAGTAAATACAACAAAGTCAGCCTTGCCTAGGGAACTGCAACTTAAAAGAAAATTTAAATCCCTCCACAGGAGTATTCATGAGGGAAACTTCTCTAAGCATCTGAAAACTCTCTCCCCTGAGTTTTCACCTTGGCAAGGTCACCCACGCCTGCCCTCCAGAGCTGGATTTTATCTCCCCTTCCTCTCTAGGTATGGATATGGCCAAAACTTCATCCTGCTTTCTCCTCAGCTCAGCGGAAAATTTGTCCAAAAGAAATGTATAGGTTGTATTTTTTGGGTTCGTTAACAATACACAAAACTATTTTTAAAAGCTTTTCAGGCCTTAGAAATTTTTATTATTTTCGGTAAAAACAGTGCATACACGTAGGAAATTAAAATCATCCAAAAACGTATATGGTGACTATCAAGAATATATCCTAAAATGCACAGGTTAATGGCAGCATTCAAAGTCAGCACTCCTTAATTCAAACAAGCCTGGGCTCCTTCCCTGGGCATTCTCAGGCTCCTCAGTTCAGGCTCTCTTACAGTCCTGGGGTAACCCCTTCTTCCGCTTCCTCTCTGTGACAGACTCTGCCCTCTAGGGACAGGGTCAGAACAGGAATCACATTTTAAACACCGTGATTCTGCTAACTAGCCAGCTTTAGGAACCCTTTCAACAGTGTTATCTCTCTCTCCACCTGTGAAGGTTACCTGTATGCTATATCCCTTGAAAGAAAGAAAATATTTCTGATGTATTTGCAAGACCATACCTGTCAGCACCAAACTAATGGTATAAAATGTTCAGATAAGAAAGAGAGAATCCTCTCTGCACAACCATCTAAAACTCCGCTGGGCAGGCAAAGTCAACATCACAACAGAACAGAGTGGAGCTCCCCCAAATCTTCAGGGCTTTGCTAGGCAACCCCTGCACTGACTGGGTCAGCTGACACCATGCCAGACCCCTGATGCACAGTCCAGAATCACCCAGGAAGGGGCACATGCACTGACTCCTTTGAAGGCAGTTGTGTGCCATCTCTTACCTGGGTTGAGGCCCTTGCTCTCCAAAATTGCCAGACAGCTGTCCTGAAACTTCTCCAGCAGCTCCACTTTTTGGGTCAAGTCCTTCAGCTCTCCCTGTAGGGGTGCCATACAGACAGGTAAGGCCTGCCCCATTCCTCAGGGGCAGCCACAGCGCAAGCCTGGCATCTTCTCCTGCGCTCAGGCACCTGGCGTGGCCCCTCAGGATTCCACATGCATCACCCAGTGCAGCTGATGGCAGGTCTGGTGGATCGCTTACCTGAGTTTCAATCAACTTCTGGTGCAACTGCTTGTTGACGGCCTCTAAGAGCTGGTTCTTATCCTTGAGCTCTTCCTCTGATTTCTCTTTACTCAGTGGCTTATAGCTGTAGTGATAATCGTACTTAGATGAAGTGGTGGAGGGGTTAAGAGTATGGGCTATGGAGTCGGGTTGGTTTGAATCCTGGCATCACCACATAGTGGTATATGACCTTCAGGGAGTTGTGTAACCTCTCTGAGGCTGTTTCCTCATTTCTAGAATTAATACACACATCTCATAATATTATTATCATGAAGGATAAGAGAGAATACATGTACAATTCTTAGCACAGCTACTGACACAAAACTTTTAATAAGTAATAGCCATAGCCCAAGCAGTCTTGAGGGAAAAACATGGAGCTGGAGGAATCAGACTCCCTGACTTCAGACTATACTACAAAGCTACAGTAATCAAGACAATATGGTACTGGCACAAAAACAGAAATATAGATCAATGGAACAGGATAGAAAGCCCAGAGATAAACCCATGCACCTATGGTCAACTCATCTACGACAAAGGAGCCAAGGATATACAATGGAGAGAAGACAGTCTCTTCAGTAAGTGGTGCTGGGAAAACTGGACAGCTACATGTAAAAGAATGAAATTAGAACACTCCCTAACACCATACACAAAAATAAACTCAAAATGTATTAGAGACCTAAATGTAAGACCAGACACTATGAAACTCTTAGAGGAAAACATAGGAAGAACACTCTTTGACATAAATCACAGCAAGATCTTTTTTGATCCACCTCCTAGAGTAATGGAAATAAAAACAAAAATAAACAAATGGGACCTAATGAAACTTAAAAGCTTTTGCAAAGCAAAGGAAACTACAAACAAGATGAAAAGACAATCTCAGAATGGGAGAAAATATGTGCAAACAAATCAATGGACAAAGGATTAATCTCCAAAATATATAAACAGCTCATGCAGCTCAATATCAAAAAAACAAACAACCCAATCAAAAAATGGGCAGAAGACCTAAATAGACATGTCTCCAAAGAAGACACACAGATGGCCAAGAAGCACATGAAAAGCTGTGCAACATCACTAATTATTAGAAAAATGCAAATCAAAACTACAATGAGGTATCACCTCAAACCAGTCAGAATGGGCATCATCAGAAAATCTAAAAACAACAAATGCTGGAGAGGGTGTGGAGAAAAGGGAACCCTCTTGCACTGTTGGTGGGAATGTAAACTGATACAGCCATTATGGAGAACTTAAAAAAGTAAGAATAGAATTACCATATGACCCAGCAATCCCACTACTGGGCATATACCCAGAGAAAACCATAATTCAAAAAGACACATGTACCCCAGTGTTCAATGCAGCACTATTTACAATAGCCAGGTCATGGAAGCGACCTAAATGCCCATCAACAGACGAATGGATAAAGAAGATGTGGTACATATATACAATGGAATATTACTCAGCCATAAAAAGGGACGAACTTGGGTCATTTGTAGACACATGGGTGGATCTAGAGAATGTCATAGAGAGTGAATTAAGTCAGAAAGAGAGAAACAAATATCGTATATTAACACACATATGTGGAACCTAGAAAAATGGTACTGGTTTGCAGGGCAGAAATAGAGACACAGATGTAGAGAACAAGCGTATGGACACCAAGGGGGAAAAGTGGTGGTGGTGGTGGTGGTGGTGGTGGTGGTGGTGGTGTGATGAATTGGGAGATTGGGTTTGACATATATACACTAATATATATAAAATAGATAACTAATAAGAATCTGCTGTATAAAAAAATAAAATGCAAAAAATCAAAAAAAAGGAATAGCCATTATCATCATCAATATTAAGCCTTTTCAAAGTTCTGAGTCCTTGATAGTATTTTGTCTTCAGAACTTTTAAGTCATGCCCAAATAACAGATGTGGAATTAAAACCTATGTCTACAAACTTTTCAGCTTATGTTATTTCTGTCTGCAGGACTGCAAAATGTCCAAGCAAGTCTCAAGCAGAGAAAGCTGGATCCTTCTCCAGAATCTCAACAGCAGCAGCAGCAGCAGCAGAACACTGATCTCGAACTCACTAACCACACGCAGGCTCTCCCATCCTGAGGGCTTCCCGCTCCTGCCGATGGGCCATAGCTAGGTTGGGGCAGTGGTCCTGGCATGGAGCCCCCAAACTCTTGTCTGGTACTCAAGATGGTAGCATCACTGATTCTTGCCCTGACAGTGGTTCTCAAAATCGGCTGTGCCTCAGCCCTGAAAATACCATCTAGATTTCTGGGGTGGCATCAGACTCCAACACAGTAAAACAAGTCCTGTGAGTGATTCTGATGTGCAACCAGGATTGAGCTCCACTACCTTAAAACGGTGGCCAGGTTTCATCTACCCTGACGCTCACCTCTTCCTGATGTTCCTCCTGGTGGCAGTGTCTGTAGCTCTCAGCTGCCTAGAGAAGCAAAAACAAATCAGGATGTTAACTAGACTTACTGCGGTGATCATTTTGCAATATATATAAATATCAAATCATTATGTTGTACACCTGAAACTAACACAATGTTGTATGTCAACTATACCTCAATTAAAACAATAACAACAAAGAAATCAATCAGAGAATCACGGTCCTGTTATTATTATTATTTTTTTTTTTTGTATTTTTGTCCAGGCCGTGTGCAGCATGCGGGAGTTTAGTTCCCTGACCAGGGATCGAACCCCGTGCCCCCTGCAGTGGAAGCACAGAATCTTAACCACTGGACTGCCAGGCAAGTCCCAGAGAGCACAAGCTTGAGAAGCTCTGAGGGCCCATGCACTTTTGTTTCAGCCCAGACTACTGAAAAAAGCTTATGAATAGGGCACGGGCTCCCCTCCTGACCACCTCAACAACCTGACAGACTGCTTCGGCTCACTACAGTGTGGCTACTTTATGTCAGCCTCACTCACACGGGAGCTGAACACCAGGTGGAGGGACACACATGCATACTACACTGGGCTGGACTGCTGAGAGCAGCAACCTAGGCTAACAACTAGGCCCCACGTGCCACGACTACCACTTAAGGCTGGTTTGACTGCACTGCTGCTATTTGTACACTCAGAGCAAATGCTGAGAGAGGAAAGAATAGCTCTTATTGTAACCCTGGCTGTGCCTCTTCTGACCTGATCAACACAGAGGGTTCTGACAAACAGGTCAGCAACGCTGCACTGCTATAGGCCACTGACTACAGGCCAATCCTTCAGATACCCTGTGCTCTCGAAAGCCCTAATTCTTGGTACTGAGCAAGAATTGGATACCGATGCTCTGACTCTCACCCATTGTCTCGTCTTGGTTTGATGATTTTTGTAACATCATTTTCTGAATCTCCTAAGTGAGGTCGGGAAACATCGACTTCTTTGGACCTAACAGGTAACAGGCTCTTAGAAGTGGCTCGAGTTTGTGCATCTGCAAAGGAAAACAAGAGGGTGGAATCCCGCGCATCATGACCAACAGTGCAACTCTATAAATTCGCAAGAATAAGACTTCTAGACCAACTGGGAATAGAAACCAAAATTCTTGAAATGTGACAGTACAGTGTGTTTGAGGGTAGCCAAAAGCTTGCGGATACAGCAAACTGAATGGCCAGAGGGTATAGATGTGAAAGTGGAGATTCATACAGCAAAGAGGATGAGAGGCAGTGTGGCCGTCAGCAAGGCAGAACACAGCTGAGTCCTTCGTCACACAGCAGTTGAGAGGAACTATGTCGTTCAGCTCCTAAGCACTCTGCCCGCTCTCCTAAGGCTACACTCAAGCTGCTTCGAGTTTCAGCAGTTGCTTAGTTGTTTTGACCAGACTGGCTCCCTAACTAGTACTCTAAGAGACATCTTTGTGCCCCAGCATCTAGGAGAGTATCTGGCATATTAACAGAGGTTCAAAACCTACTTATTGAATAAATAGAACACGTCACAGTTTCATGGGTTACTTCACAGACCATCTCTAAACTAGCTCCTCTATTCTTCTTTCCCTCTTCCATGCTGACTGCCTTTACCACCAGCCCTTTTTTTTTTTTTTTGCGGTACGCGGGCCTCTCACTGTTGTGGCCTCTCCCGTTGCGGAGCACAGGCTCCGGACGCGCAGGCTCAGTGGCCATGGCTTACGGGCCTAGCCGCTCCGCGGCATGTGGGATCTTCCCGGACCGGGGCAAGAACCCGTGTCCCCTGCATCGGCAGGCGGCCTCTCAACCACTGCGCCACCAGGGAAGCCCCTACCACCAGCCCTTTTAAACTGTTTATCCACTGTTAAGTTTAGAGGCTCGTTAGGTTCCCTGTTTGGTATTCTGTTCTGATCCTGCTAGGCTACTGCCAGATAACCAGAGAAATGGCCCTGACATGACATTCTTCTTCGCCAGAGGAGAGCATTTCCCCCCTAGCCCTTATGCCAGCCCTCTACCACACACATCTTTCTACCACTTACATTCGATAGCAAATTCAAGTAACTTGTTCTGGAGTTAAGCACGCACCCCCAGCACATGCACAGGATTCTTCTAGTTTATACTAACTTTCACTTTGTTCATTGTAAAACGGCTCCTTTAAGCTTGACCTAAATTAAGAGCCATAACAATTAAATCAAGCTGAAGAAATGAGGTACAAAGCACTGGATCACAGGGATTAGGAAACTTTGTGTCTGATAAAGATTTATTTTGATGACTCTAGCTGCACAACAGTTTGGAATAAATATGATTTCTCAGGCTAACAAATTACTTCATTTATAGGTACACTCAATCGGCACTTACATCCTATTTTCCCCTCTTACCCACAAAACAAGTATTAAAAAGGTTCTTTCTGAGGTCTCTGTTGGAAGTAAAAGGTAACTTTGAGTGCATGAATTTACCTTCTCCTCTCTCAAGTATTAATAAGTTACACACAATAAGAAATCTAGGGCTTCCCTGGTGGCGCAGTGGTTGAGAGTCCGCCTGCCGATGCAGGGGACACGGGTTCTTGCCCCGGTCCGGGAAGATCCCACATGCCGCGGAGCGGCTGGGCCCGTGAGCCATAGCTGCTGGTCCTGCGCGTCCGGAGCCTGTGCTCCGCAACGGGAGAGGCCACAACAGTGAGAGGCCCGCGTACCGCAAAAAAAAAAAAAAGAAATCTATCTCATGCAAAAAGGTGTCCATAGCAAATTGATCAAAATTAACACTCTTCATTGACTGGAATTGGTTTCAATAACCCATATTTGTGAGATCCTAAGGACTGCATCATAGGAAAAATTTAGCAGGATTTAACAAAGACTATCTCCTTAAAATGAGAGACGTGAAGGAGGGAATTGGATGACTGGTGTCAAGGAAGGGAAGACTTGTTTTTCACCGTATATTGTTTCCCCACTTTGGATATTTATTTATTTTGAATGTTACCTATTCAAAAAACTAAAAAACAACCAACCCATGCCTAAAATCTAAAATCCTGAGAAGCAGCCTAAAAATGTTAAACTATTGAAGTTACATATGATCATAAAGCTGGGACAAGGAAAAAAGCAAAGAGATGAAAACTTCCAACTTGGCTGGGGAGATGCCAGTCGCTCCCCACTGAACGAGAGACTGCTTTCTAAGGGAAAGGCAGCTAATACCGGCTCCATTTCCTCCATCAACTCCTAGGTGTTGCTGATGCCAGAATTGCCACTCAGGTGTTCTGAAGCAACATAGGACAAACAGAACCCTTTGAAGTAAAGCCTATTTACTTCAAAGGTCAATCCTGCTACTGCCCATCAGTCAACTGCATGGAGTCATCTGGGAAGGGATCTTAAATAGCTGCTTCAAAATCTCCTACCACAGGTTCTGATGTTTGAAGCCTATTCTGTGCTATAATCTCTAGATCAGGCAGCTCAGCAACTGCAGACTTTAGGAGATGACTTTCAGCCGCAAGCCCAGTAACACAAAGCAAACGGCAAAGCAATCAAACACTGCTTTTATTTTTATTTATTTATTTATTTATTTATTTGATTTTTTAGTTTTTGACCACGCAGGGCATCTTGTGGGATCTTAGTTCCCCGACCAGGGATGGAACCCAGGCCCTTGGCAGTGAAGGTGCGGAGTCCTAACCACTGAAACGCCAGGGAAGTCCCAAACATTGCTTTTAACCATCTCTCTTCTCCCAAGATTCTCGAATACTAGTTAGGCCTGACCCTTCTCTCTCACTTCACTCAACAAATGTTTACTGAGAATGTACTATATAAGAGACACTGTGCCGTTACAAATGTGAACCAGACACAGTGTGAACCCTAGTGCTCCCTAAGTATCCTGCTTTTCATATGACTCTCTTCTCTTCTCCCTGACAATAAACCCAGTCCTTCCAGATAGCTCGTCTGGAAATAAAACAGGTAAATGTTTAAAAAGGGATTCCTAGCTTAATGGGAATAATATTGTAGAATAATCAACAACTTAAAACTACTTGGTGAATGCAGCAGAGTTCAGTTTGGGGGAGCAGGGGTATGGGTCAAGTCTAAATTCCCACCATGTGGCCCTTCCCCTAACTCCCATCATAAGCCTCGACAGCTCGGTTCTAGGGGAGTTAGAGCAGGATGTCAGAGCCAATAGAACCCCCTCCCTTGCCGGAGCCCTCCACTCCCAGCCACCGATTTGATCCCCCATACTCCTGGCTTGACCACCCGGGGCCAGTTCGCAGTGCCCGGGGGCAGGGGCGGCGTGGACACCCACCTGCGGACAGGCCGCTGCTCAGCACAGAGGGGGGCTGCAGGGTGTGCACTGTCTTGACCACGCTGGTCATCGTAACGAGGCGGCACGGCTGGGGCCTGGAAGGTACAAGGCGAATGTTACCCAGGAGTGAGCCAGGGTGCCCGAGCAGGCGGAGGGCCCCAGAAGACCGCGACTCGGGAGAGAGAAAATCCTCCATTCTCAGCCCATCCCATCGGCCTCCCACATCCAGCCCAGTCTCCCGCCCCAGGAGAGCCGAACCCAGACGCCTGCTGCTCCTGCCCGCAGGCCCCGTCGCTCTGGTTCGAAAGATGCTCGGCAATAACTGCCGTACCGCAGACCGGGTCTGCCGCCTGGGTTTCAAACGGAAACTTCCGGTGGCCGGGCGGGAGGGCTGCGGTGCGCTCTCTGTAGGCGGCCATGTTGTACGGAATGTACTGCCGTGGGGCGACGCCTTCGGGGGCTGCCATGCTGTACGGAAGATCCGAATCGAGGCACGAGCGCGAGCTTCCTGGCGGTGGATGTGGAATCCCCCAGGTCTGGACGGGGGAGGGGAGTGATGCGCTTTGCCGTCCTAAATGGAGCTATGAGTCATTGGCGTCTTATTCCGGCCTTGGGACGCAAACGCGGTCACGTTTGGAGTCCATGTCACAATCTTTCTCTTTATTTGGTCTGTGATTGTTAGGGATGGTGCATGATACCGGATAGCCAGGAACACAGAGAGGGATGGGCAGGAAACTACACGTTACAGGGTGGAGAGTGGCAGGCGAGGTTTGGAGAGGGTCTGTGAGCTGAAATACCTGCAACACCTACCCTCAGTCCTAACTTTAATAAGACTTATCCAGAACTTAAGCGGAGATTCAAACCTACTCCTAGGGAACAGGGCAGGGTTCTTAAACAGTGCACTGATTCATTTCGCTCAACAAACATTTATTGAACACCTGCTATGTGCCAGACCACAATTCTAAGCGGGCAGATGGGATGAGGGCAGCAAATATCAACACTAACCTGGGTTCTGCCCTCTTGGAGTTTACAATCCAGGAAACAGCAAACAAATAGTCACACAAACTTGTCAACTGTATCTCAGTTAAGCGGGAAAAAACCCAAATAAATATATATTCATCAACTATAGTAAAACTATGAAGGGAAAGTACAATGTGCTATGAGAGAAAAGCAGGGAAACCTAGTTTACATTGCAGAGTCATTTTTTTTTGGCTGCGTTGGGTCTTCGCTGCTGCACGTGGGCTTTCTCTAGTTGTAGCGAGTAGGGGCTACTCTTCCTTGAGGTGTGTGGGCTTCTCATTGCAGGGGCTTCTCTTGTTGTGGAGCATGGGCTCTAGGTGCGCGGGCTTCAGTAGTCATGGCATGCGGGCTCAGTAGTTGTAGCACACAGGCTTAGTTGCTCCAAGACACGTGGACCAGGGATCAAACCCGTGTCCCCTGCACTGGCAGGCAGATTTTTAACCACTGTGCCACCAGGGAAGTACCAGGGAAGACATCTTAAGTGATGTTTGACTGACAAAAATGAGTAGGAGTTAATCAGATGAGCAATGGGGAAGAGGAGAGCAATGCAAAATCCCAAGGTAGGAATGGGCTTTTCCTAGAGGGACTGAAAGATGGGAGGCAAATGGTACTGATAAAGCTGGAGAAATAAGTCAAGTGGCAGTCTTTGTAGGCCAAAGGTAAAGAGATTTGTAGTCCAAACGTAATGAGATTTCTTTTTCATTTTTGAGATTTTTTTTCTTAAGGGTAATTAGAAATCATTGAAGTATTAGAGCAGGAGAGTGTCATTCTATATATATATATATATATATTGGCCGCACTGCGCAGCTTGTGTGATCTTAGTTCCCAACCAGGGATCGAACCTGAGGCCCTGGCAGTGGGAGCGCCAAGTCCTAACCACTGGCCTGCCAGGGAATTCCCCAATTTATATTTTAAAAAGTTCACTCTGGCTACTCCAAGGAGAATGGATTGAAGGGGAGCAAGAGCAGAATTAGAGAGACAGTTGGGAAGCTACTCTCATCATTCAAGTGAGAGATGATGGGGGCTTGGCCAGGATGGTGGTGGTGGTAGTGGAGATGGAAAGAGGCGGACACATTTAAGACAGCTTTTGAGGGCAGAATCTCAGGACTTAGTGCTAGACTGGATGTGGGGGAAGGAGGAGTAAGGGGGAGGGAGATCTTAAGGATGACTCCCAGGCTTGAATAATTGTGTGGCTAGAGTCATTATTTTGTGTTGGGGAGAGATTTAGATTTCAGTTCTGAACACGGCAAACCTGAAATGCCTTTGAGACATTCAAGTGGAGCTGTCAAGTAGGCAGTTGGAAATACAAGCCTTGAGCCCAGAGGAGAGTCTGGGTTGGAGATATACTCTTGGGAGTCATGGGTATACATATGTATTTAAAGCTATGATATTGGATGAGATCACCAGGGAAGAAGTGTACAGAGAGCCTTAGGACCAAGGACAGGGATGGCAGTACTTAGAAGCTGCAGTGATTAGAAGGTGCCAGCCAAGACATCTGATAAAGAGGTGTCAGAGAGGTGAGAAGAAAATAAAGAGGGGCTTCCCTGGTGGCACAGTGGTTGAGAATCTGCCTGCTAATGCAGGGGACACGGGTTCGAGCCCTGGTCTGGGAGGATCCCACATGCCCCGGAGCGACTAGGCCCGTGAGCCACAACTACTGAGCCTGCGCGTCTGGAGCCTGTGCTCCGCAATGGGAGAGGCTGCGATAGTGAGAGGTCCACGCACCACGATGAAGAGTGGCCCTCGCTTGCCACAACTAGAGAAAGCCCTCGCACAGAAACGAAGACCCAACACAGCAAAAATAAATTAGTTAATAAACTCCTACCCCCAACATCTTAAAAAAATAATAAATAAATAAAGGGTGGTGTCTTAGAAGCTAGGAAGAAGAAAGTGGTAAACTGCTGGAAAAGGGAATGATAAACCATTGAAAATAACTGAAAGGGCAAGCAAGATGAGAATTTAAAAGAACCCATTTAATTTAGCAACAGAGAAGTCATTGGTGTGTACAAAATCCTGCAGTGAATAAACTCATGCATATGTTTTCTCATACACACACAAAAGTCACTGTTGAGTATCAGAAGAGGAATTCTGGTGGAGAGGCTGGAGTGGAAGCCACACTGGAACAAATTGAAGAGTAAATGAGAGACGAGGAAGCAGAGATGGCGGGTGCAGAAGAGTTTGTCTGTGAATGGAGTTAGAAAAATTGGGCAATAACTGAAGGTGGGTTGTGGGGGTCAAGGAAGGGTTTTCTTGAAGATGTAGATAATAGTGGGTACATGTGCCTATGGGAGTGAGCCAGCTGAGAGGAAGAATAGGATGCTTCAGAAGGGAGATGGCATGATCAAAAGAGCAAAGTCATAGAGAAAGGGGCAAGGGAGATGGTACCTAGAGTAGCATCTTCAAACTCCTTTGTGCATGTACCCTCACAAAAAAATATATTTTTAAAATGCACCCTCTTCATTTTTAGTTGATGCCTAAATTATTTCATAATGTTAAATAGTTGTAAAGGACATATTTTCTGCTTGCTGTATATTGTGTATGCTCTTTATTCATTTCTAAACTTTTTTTTTTTTCTCTTGGTGTTTCGTTTTGGATAATATCTATTGCTATGTCTTCAAGTCCACTAATCCTTTTTTTTTTCCTAAAACGTCTAAACCGTTGATTCCATCCAGGGATTTTTTTTTTTTAATCAGACATTTTAGTTTTCATCTCTACAAGTTCAATTTGGGTATTTAAAATAAAATATATATATATATTTTTTCTAAGTCTCTACTTAGCTATGTGAACATATGGAATAGTTATAATAACGTTTGGAAGTTCTTGGCTTTGCTCTCTCAAGGACTTCCTCAAGCAGAGCATTCTCAAGTAGTCCTTTTATTTGTTTTTCAGAAAATACTGCAGAGGGAGATGCCAGAGTAGGAGTCAGAATGAAGGAAGGGTCAACTGGGAAAGCGGGGGTTGGGGAGGCGAACTTGCCGACCTAAGGCTCCTTCTTAGGCTAATGAATACGAGGAGAGGAAAGTTATGAAGAAGGAAGCTCTTGAAACTGATTCCCTTAAAACTATCTGTGCCCACCTACCTTCTAGAAAGTGTTCATGTCTCTGTGGGAATGCAAGCCCTAGTTGAAGGCCTCTCATGCAAAGTGTGTGAAGCCATTGCTGGGGCCATTACTGCTTCTTTCTTTGTAACAGAAGGGATGGGTTGAGAAGCCAGTAGGAGCACGGTAGGTGAGTTGGGGACTTGGTGCCTTGAAGGTGAGCACATTTCACTCTGATGCCTCTAGGTTTCTTCATGAATAATGAGTTTTTTGTCTACTGAAAGTCGGGGTGCAGGGAGGTGAAGGGCATCTGATGTCTGAAGCAGGTAGAGAAAGTACGAAATGATCATTGCAAAGAATGGAAACTAGTAACTGGAATGGAAGCTAGCTAGGCAGGGCGGAGACTGCAGGTGAGGTTGGAGGTCATGGATTCAAATCTACGTCAGTCTGCCCAGCTGAGTGATATTCGTTAGCAGTCCTGAAGCTCTTGTTTGATGTTTGTGAACTTGGTAAAATGTTGATCTTTTCCCTATGTTAAGGTCTAACATGAATAACCACACAGAGGCCTCATGATGGCAAGTTTATCAAGGTCCTTCCAGGGCTCTTCAGTGCAAGGTGGCTTGGGACAGCCAGCCATTTACACAGCACACAGTGGCTTTCTTTTGTTTCTCATCTTCCCAGTGAATTGAGTTACAGCTTCTTCTCTTAAGCATAAACACCATTACACCTTGAGTTACTGCTGTCCCTGTGAACAAGGGTGAGGTTAGAAAATGTAAGGAATGTCTGTTTTTCCCACCCCCAAGCAAATCTTTTTTTTTTTTTTTTCAAGCAAATCTTGATGCATGGCATGGGTGCCAGAGAGCTTGTCATTGCCCACGTGTATTATCAAAGGCCAAGATAAGGCCACCATGGAAGAAAAGATCAGAAACTCTCCAATATGTCCTCTTTCCTGGTACCCCTCCCCCACCTCCCTGTCTTGTCATGCGCTGGGAGAAGGAGGAGTTAGTTGGAGGGGCTGAGGGCATTTGGCTTATAAGTCTCCTGTGAGATGTCTCTTTCAGAATCAGGCTCAAGCTGAGATATTGCCTAAATATCATGGTATGGGATGTGCCCGTAAAATCTAAGATTCTGCCGGTCAATTCAATCTCTAACATTGTCACCAAAGCCATGGAAAGATGGGTTTCCCCATAGTGACAAACTATTCCAAGTTACATTCTTAAAACATACGGCACACATACTCATGCTCTGGGTGTGAGTTCAAGGACCTGTGGCACAAATAGGAGAAATGACCTCAAGTCCCAAATGAGTGTTCATGCAGTGTCTCAGTGTTAAGAAAGCATTTCTCGAATTTTCCAGAGCCATTGTGAATGCTTTGACTGGTTTTCCCTTGCCTCACAGCATGCATCTAAGCCTCTCCCCACATGTGTCCAGGGCCATACACTCACTGTAACCACCCATAATGATAATAACAGATCTGCTGAAACTCAAAGGAAATAGAAAGTGCTTCAAATCCCGCTTTCCAAAGTTGGGGCTAGAGAGGTGGGCGGGATTACCCACCGCTGTGGGAAGCCTGCTCTTCGTTCGGGCCACTCTGGGTGTGAGGTGATGTTTTGGATTACCACTGGGTTCTTCCAGTCCTTTGGGCCCGCTGGTGTGAAGAACAAATCCAGTGGGCGCCTCGGCTGCTCTGACTCATCTGCCTTCCTGAAGGGTTGTGTGGCCACAGCCTGCCAGAAGGGGACCCTGCAGAGGGCCCTCAGTTGTCCCCAGATCCCTGATGCCCACCCCAGCCACCACTTCATGCTCTCTCGAACGTTTCACTGGTTGTGTTCAGGCCAGATTCCTGAAGCTCCAGTCCCAGGTCTGCAAGGTCTCCCCCTGCAAGACACGAAAGAGGGTGCAGAGGAGCAGGTCCTTTCCGTCCAGGGCCCTGCTGCCTTCCTACAACACAGGGCAGAAAAGCCGCGGTGAGTCACTGAGAGACCACTAAGACGCTCGACTCACTTCTGAGTCAAGGCCAGACTTCTGCTTATGCTCAGTAAGAAGGGCTCACCTTGTCCTCCCTCTGGCTGATGGTCCCAGATGAGACCAGAGCTCTCTCAGCCTGGCTGTGTGGTAACAGAAGGATATAGTCCATGGTGCAGAGAAGCCAGGCCAGAGAGGCTGAATTCTACTGGGACACGAAGAGAGAGAGGTCCCAGCGGACCTCCAGGGAGATGGTCCAAGTTTGACCTAGTCACTGTCTCTCCTTCCTGGTGTCGGGAGTCAAATGGGTATCATTATCTTGCAAAGGAGCCGACATAACCGGTCATTTCTGCCCACGGTCTTCTGTCTCTTCCACAACGCCCATATTTTCATTGGGGTTCTGGCCTCACTTCTTATGGGTTACTTGGAGTGGGAGGTAGGGCTCAACAATATAGGAAAAAAACCCTGAAACACCCCCTGATTTGCCTCCAGCTCTGCCACAGACTGTCTCTTTGGCCCTAGAAAAGTCCCTTCCCCTCTGTGATACTCATCCATAAAATGACCTGCATCAGTGGTTTCGCATCACATTCTTCAGAGCCACCAGGAGCTTGAGGGGTTCCCCAGGGTCCCCCGAGAGGCACAGTAGAAAGGGAGGCTGACCTGGCTCTGTACTCCCCCACCCCCAGCACCCACCCGAGTGGCTGCTTTTCATCTGCTTTATATACTGTTTCCACACAAGGATTCTTTGAAGAAAGGATCCTGAGGCTCCAAAGTTTGAAAACTGCTGGAATAAATGATTGTTAAGGTCCCTTTCGGTTTGAGATACTTGGACTTCTAAAGCCCAGCTCGAGTCGTTCCTTCTCCAGGAAGCCTTCCTGGTTACCATTCCTGGGTACTTGAGCTCCAGCAATAGTCATGGTGACAGGCCTATGGCCCTCAGCACGTGCTGCATGCTACTACCAGTGACCCGTCGATGCCTGCATGTGTGTGTGAGCTGTTTCCCCAGCTAGAGAGTGAGCTCCTTAGGGCAGATGTCTGAGTTTCCCTCCTCGCCTCTGTCCCCATGTAGTGCCATAGGCAGAGTTGGTGTTCAGTAAACTTGCTGAAGCTCCAGGTGTCGTGAGCTCTCATGTGGGATAAAACCTTCCAGAGAGACCCTTTGCTTTGGGGAGGGGGCAGTCAGCCTTTGGTCTGCTGAGTACCCCTAGAGAGACCTGTCCTTAGGAAGCTGGGACCTTGACCTGCGAAACAGCTTCAGACTTACACACTCCTAGAGGGCAGCCCTGAGTTCCTGCCTTAATTGAACTTTTCTCGGCCTCTACTGCCCTCAGTGCGTCTCCTGGCAGGGACTCTCCACACATTGTGGCCACTGAAGAGGCCTCCTCCTCTTGACCCTGAACCTGGGAATCAGAACAGCCAGGATGCCTTATGGATGGTAGGCTTCTCGGCTGGAGCTGGAGGGAAGCACAAGGGAGATGGGGAGGAACCCCAGGCTTGCTCAGAACGTAGCTCTTTCTGGAGATGGAGGCCTAAAGTGAGGAAGGAGGGGAGTTTACTGAGAGGCATCTGCGAAGGCAGGTTGTTAGAGGGTGTCAGAGACCAAAGATCAAGACAGCCCCAGGCCAACGTCCCTGGAGCAGGTAGACAGGAGGAGAGTGGCAGCTGTGGTGGAATGAGTCAGGAAGCCTGTTCTGCCATTTACTAGCCACGCGACTTTGTGTAAATCACTCAACCTTACCTAGTCTCAATGTCTTTACCTGTAAACTGGCGGCAAGAGGACCTGACCAACTGTAGGCTACCCCACACAGAAGTGGTGAGATTCCCAGGACACGATGGGTGTGGAAGTGTTCTGCAAACTAAAAGATGCAGGACGTAAAGGATTCTTATTGTTGTTAACAGGGGAGAGGACCCTTCCATGTCAATGCAGCCCCCCATGAGGGGCCATCAGCAATTTAGGGGTGCTCTGAGGCTGACCATTCCTCCTCCTCCACTTCACTGCCAGCAGCCATCTCTGCCTGGTCTTGACAAATTCCTGGTCAGACTGAGGACTGTGAGGGGCACAGGTAGTTAAGGACAGAGGGCCCAGCCCAATTCTGGCCCAGAGAGGATCCCCAAAGAGAAGGAAGTGTCCTGATAAAAAGCCTCTGAAAGGTGTGGGGTCCAGGAGGCTGCTGAGGCTTCCCAGGGCTCTTTTGGTTGGTGAGGTGCCCTGGCAGGGTCCCAAGGAATGGGTCCCTTAGTCCCACTGACCTTCTTGTCACTTGGCATGGGGGCCAGGTCAGCCTCCTCTGATATACGGAGCTACACCTGTGGCCTTCCCCGTTCCAGAGGGTGGGTCCTGGTTGGCACTGTGGGGCAGACGAGCCCTTAGCAGGTCACAAGGAGAGCTTGGCGTTTCACTCCAAAGACCACCCCCCCCCCCGTACCCCTCCACTGAATCCTCTAGATGTGGGGAGGAAGCAGAAGCCCCTACCAAGGCTGGATCATCTGGCAGGGTTTAAAATCCACAGCTGGAGAGTGAGACCCCTCCACGCTGATGTGAGGAAACACCAACAGGCTCTAGCCTGCTGCTGCCCCTGCCTTGTCACCCCCGACAGGCTCTGGGCCCCAGTCCGGCCTCTCGGGGCCCCCCTCAGCTGCTGTAGCCTGAAGTGTGGGTGCTGGGCCTGCGCACCCAAACGTCTGGCAGATCTGGCTGGCTGTTGGGCAGCACCACAGGGCTGCCATCCCCTGGCCCGCCACGGCCCTTCCAGGACGAGCTGCTCTGGTGGGAGGCAGGCAGTGACGGATCGTACACGGTCTCCCTCAGCGCCAGCCACAGCGTGTCCCGCTTCCCATTCAGCTGGCCCCGCTCAGGTACTGTTTGCTCAGTTTCATCCAGGTCCTCTGGAGAGGCACCCACGGAATCTGGCACACGGGCACTGGGCTCAGAGGTGCTTAGGCAGGTCTCGTCAGAGACACTGAGCCCCTCCAGGGTGCTGGCTGAGGAGCAGAGGCAATCAGGAGGCTCTGCGACCTGGGGCTTGGGCTTGGGGGAGTGGGCTGGGGCTTCTGGTGATGCCTGCACGGGCTCAGCCTTCTGCCCTTGGGAGTCCTGCCTGGCCCGGGTTTTGGGGCTGGGGCCAGCCTGCTTATAGGGGGAGGAGGTCTGCAGGGCTGGGCACTGGCTGAAGAGCGCCTGGTGGTCCAGGAACACCTCCCTTGGGGAGGTAGGGGCTGGTGGGAGCCGGGAGCAGCAGGGGCCATCATGCAGCTGTAGATCCTCAGAGAGCACTGAGGGCCGGTGGGACAGCTTGCTGGTGGCTGTACTAGTGTCAAAGCTGGGACTCCGGCGTCGTGCCAGGGGCTGTAACTCGTACTGCTCTGGACAGGACCCAGGCGCCCCTCCCACTGGCCCTGGCCGTTGGCGGCCTGCCTTCTCCCCTCCAGGCTCCCCAGTTCCGGCGTCCCATGGCAGGTGGGCACAAGGCCAGAGGATTTGCCCACAGTTCTTCTCTGGTCCAAAGAAACAGCAGAGAGATTGGAAGAAGAAGCTGGCGAAGCCGCAGCTGACGCACTTCACCATCATGAGGACGATGCCCAGCTTGCGATAGAGCAACACCGAGGCAGGCAGCATGAGCACACCGGCTGCAAACAGGGCTGCAGCCCCCACTGCCGTGGCGCAGCTGGTCTGGCGCAGCGAGAAGGCCACGCGGCTCAGGCGGTCAGGGTGTGGGCACAGGTGATAGGAGATGCAGTAGTTGACGGTGAAGTCGACCGAGAGGCCCACAGAGGCAGAGAGAAAGAGGGCTTCAGCAGTGTTGAGCTGCCACTCGAGTAGAACCAGGAGCCCCACCGTGAGCAGCACGGTGCCTGCCACGGCTGCCACAGAGAACAGGCTAAGTGGAACATTCCAGGTGCCCAGCAGCAGTGTGGCAAAGGCCAGCGCCAGGGCCAGGCCCAGCACCACAGCAGGCTCGGTGCTCAGGCTGTGCTGCAGGCTGTACAGCTCCAGACGGCTGGTGAACCAACCCCGGCGCAGGCCGGGGGGTGCCCTGCCCAGCTCTGCTGCCAGCCAGTAGCTGACCTCAGTGTAGAAGTGGTGGGCCTGGCTGTAGTCTGGACTATACTGGAAGTTGGTCTGGAACTGCAGGACCAGGGCAGCCAGGCCGCCCTGGGTATTGAAGCGGGCTCCCAGGTCCCGGGTGCTCTCGGGGCCTTGCTCCAGAGCCATCATCTTGAGGCAGTGCAGGAAAAGCTGGGGGGGCCAGGGGAAGCCCGAGTGGCCACAGCAGAGGCCAGGCCCCAGGCGGGCGCAACCGGGGCTCTCCATCCAGCGCCGGAGGGCCTCCACGAAGCACAGCGTGGGCCAGCCCTCTGGCTGGGCCCCAAAGAAGCTCTGATTCCGAGCTCCCTGGCAGAGTGCCAGCAGCCAGCGCTGCGCCTCAGGACCGCTGGCCGAGAAGGCAGGGTCACTCACCAGAGAGCTGTTGCTGCGAGGGTCCAGGGGGTCGCCAGTGTCCACCGGCAGGATGCCCCACACCAAAACCACAGGCATGTGGCCGCCCTCACCCTGAGGCAGCCGCTCGAACAGAAACTGCTGACGGTACTCAGCGTCGAAGCGTTCGAAGGGGTGGCTGGGCCGGAAGACCTGGCCGCGGGGCGGCGGCAGCGTGGGCAGCCGCAGGCGGGGACTGACGCCAGCGATGTAGGCGCCCCCCGCCGCCAGCGCGGCGAACCAGCAGATCCAGATGTAGCGGAACTTGATGACGCCGCAGGGCAGGAGGCGCTGGAAGAGCAGGCGCGAGGTGCTGGCGGCCGCCCTCCGAAGCCCGCGGAGCCGCCGGTGCAGCGCCAGCGCCAGTCGCCGGGGCGTGCTGCCGCCCCACGGGCCGCGCGCCCGGGCCGCACAGCCGCGCGCTAGGTAGCGCTCGTGGAGCACCGCGGAGGAGGGCAGCCAGGCCAGCGTGAGCGCCAGGTGCGCCAGCACAGCCGTGCCCATGTAGAGTGCGAAGCAGCGGACGACGGGGAGGCGGCTCAGGTAGCTGGCGTAGAAAGCCGCGCCCGTGGTGAGGCCCGAGACTAGCAGCAGGTAGCCGAAGTGGTGCATGGTGCGGCCCACGCGCTGCGCCAGCCCCCCGGAGGGCAGCTGGCTCTTGCTGAGGCGCCAGAGGTCGAAGAAGATGAGGGTGTGGTTAGCGCAGACGCTGCTCAGCAGGACAAGGGCCGCCAGATTGACGAAGGGGAAGTAGGCCATCCGGAAGGCCACTCGGTAAAGAAAAAAGGCAAGCAGCAGGGAGCCCAGCACCCCCAGTAGCACCATGAGTGTGAGGAAGAGGGAGCGCAGGTAGAGGGCGATGCTGAGGAAGATGGCGGCCAGGGCCAGCAAGGGGTACACCGTATCCTGGGCCAGGTAGTGCCTCAGCAGCTCCTGCTTGAGGCCCAGGTCCATGCCAGTGATGGATGTGTAGTTGTCGGAGAGCCCCCAGGGCACAGCTAGGCGGTCCAGGTAGATGCCCATCATGGAGGCACCCTTCGGGGTGGGCAGGAAGAGCAGGCTGTACTTGAGGGAGGGCACCTGGTAGTCAGCCGTCTGGGGACTCAGAAAGTCCCTGTCCAGCAGGAAGTGCAGGAGTTGGTAGACAGCACTGCTCCGGGAGCACTTGGTGGGAACCTGGGCACAGCGCGGGGGCTTGTCCTTCCCGGGTCCCAGACAAGAGGGCACCAGGGCACCACGGTGATAGTAGAGGGCACAGGCCCGCAGCAGGGCCAGCGTGCGGGCTGTGTCGGCTTGAGTAGTGTCCAGGCAGGAGGAACGATTGGAGAGCACGGCCACATAGTTGCCCAGGGACCAACTGGGGCAGCACTCGTTGGCTGCTGTACGCTGGCACAGAGCCCCAAAGCTGGCATGGGAGCGGACCTATAGGACACACACAGCACGAGAGAGCTCAGGGGCAGTGCAGGGGCCCAGGTTTCCCCAGCGCTGTCCGAGGCCCTCTCACCTCCTTTCAGGCTGCAGGGCAGAGGCAGAGAGGTATCTTGACTGCCCAGCAAAACCTGACTGGTCAGGCCCAGGTTCCAGCAGCTACATCTTGACTCTGTCAAAGAGGAGCCTCAGGAATGCTGCCCCAGGCCTCTGCCTGAGAGCTCTTGCCCTAAGGGCCCCAGCAGGTCACACACCCCAACTCTGCACTGCCTGAGACAGAAGTAGGAGTGGAAGTGGCAGCCACAGATGGAACGGGGCCAAGTGTCCAGGGAACTGGACAGGTGGGAAAAGTGGAGGCCAAAACATTCCAGGATCAGGGTCACTGCCAAACCCTAGCCCCCTATCTCTGTCCACTGGTCTGCTTAAACCTTGTGAGGGATAGGGCTGTTTCTTTTTCAGACCTCATTGCCTGTTTTTCTCTCCCACCCTGATGCTGACATTACAATAGCTGGTGTAGTTACAGAGAATGCTAGCCTGGGAATCAGAGGCCCTGTACTGCCGTCAACTGGATGTATGGCGTTGGGCCTGAGATCATGGTGACAATATTAACATTTATTGAGAGATCACTATTGTCAGTCATTATGCTATATTTTTTACAAATTCTACCTTGTTTCATTGTCACAACACCCCTATGAGGAAACTACCATTATCCCCATTTTATATATACAAAGACCGAGGCACCGAGAGGTTGAGAAATGTGTCTGAGGTCACACAGCCAAGGAGTATTAGAGCTGGCCTTGAATTCAGGCATCTGACTCCAGAGCACATGTTCTTTAAGCCTAGTGGTGTTCACACTGTTTTTAGTAGCGAAACTTTCTTCAGATGTCATAGCACATGGTTCTCCAGTTAGCATGACTGGATCTGCAGCGCTTGGGTTGATGGGGGCTGGGGGCCTTGGGCCGGGGCCTCCTCAACAGCTCTTGAGGCTCCTTTTCAGGACCTTTCGAAAATCCCCAGGCTCTGCAGGGTCTGTCTTCCAGCACCTGTGTCTTGGCTCTTCTGGAAATAGCTGACTCTTCTCTCCCTGCCAACCCAGAACCTCTCAGCAGGGTTGCAGTAATTTTCTAAGCAGGGAATGCTCTCTCCTAGTCCAGGCTGGGAGTCCTGGCTCAGCTGTATTTCCTTATGATCAGGTCCCTGGTGTCCCTGGTTCCCCCACCCAGCCCCTGGCACCTCCCTAGCCAGCTCACCTGATCCTGTTCCATGCGACACATGGAATGGATGGCGTGCAGGTTCCACAGGCTGCCCGCTGAGGTGGACATGAACACCAGCTGTGCATAGCTCTTCTCTGCAACACACCGCCCAGAGCTCACCCCTTTGGCCCCAGGTCCTGGGCCCACCGAAGGGAAGATGCTTACCCAGGGCCATATGAGGTTTAGATTCCCAGGAGCCTGAAACCTGTGCCTGCCTGCCTGATCCTGGGCCTGCATCCCTCCCCTGTGGCACACCCCCATCCAGCTTGCCCCTACCTGGCTGGAGCACCTGAGACCTGCCTCATCCTCCCAGCTGTAACTCAACTTCCTTGGCTTGAATGTGACTGGCCAGGCTCCTTCCCCTTCTGTCTGCCCAAATTTGTTCTCCTGGGCCCTCCTGTTCTCGTAGGTGGGGAGGGGGGTAACCACCATTAAAGCCAGGAACTGGCCAGGCTGCAGCTTACCAGGGGGGCCACAGAAGAAGCTCTCCTGCCCTCTGGCCTCCAGGGGCTCCACCATCCTCCGAGGCCGGACCATGCCCTCCTGGGCACTGCTCCAGGGTGTGGGGCTCAGAGTGGTATGGGGGTTTGAGCTGAGGTAGAGAGGAAATCTATGCCAGGCCCTCTGACCTGCCTTCGGCTGCTCTCTGGAGGCCTCGTTCTTTCCCCGGTTCCCCCCAGCAGTGGAAAGATGGGAACCCATTACCTGTTCAGCTCAAGGTCTGGAGAAAGGGAAAGCAGCTTCTTGGGGCCTGTGAGGGACTGCAGCGCTCTCCAGACCACTAGCTTGCGCCCAATGTCCGTGTCCCGAGGCTCAAAGCCCTGCAGGGGGGAGGGCAGAGAAGATCAGGCCGGCAGGAGGGGGAGTTCTCCTTCTCCCTTCTCAGCTCTGCCCCTTTGGGTCCCTGGAGCAGGGAAGGCTGGCCCACCTGCCTGGATTGTTGGACACGAGGATCACCTCTATACCATCTCCCAGCTCTCTGTGGAGAGCCCACTGCTGCCTCCCCACTCCCAGCTGCGCCACTCCCATTTTCTGCCCCAGACTGAGCTGAGGTGGCCAGGCCTGGGGGCCCATCCCTCCCCTTGGTCCCTCACCAGTAAGGGCTTGGAGAAATCGGGTAGCTGGCCCCCCAGCAGTCCAGCCAGGGTGCAGAGGAGGATGACAGCCAGACACAGCAGCAGCACGGCCACTGGCCACTCAGCAATCAGCTGGGAATAGCTGGGAAAGAGGAAGAGATCCCACATGAATTAGCGTTGGGTGTGATAGCAGGGAATGCGGGAGCTTAGACGCCACCAACAAGGGATGGTGGGGCTAAACTGGGCACTGGCCTGGTGACCCCTAGGGCTCCAGAGAAGGCCCAGGCCTACCTCTTTGGCATCTGGAAGGCCCGTACCTGCCTGTGGAAGAGAAGAAAAGACACTTGCTTGCTAGAGTCCTCTTGTAGGGTGGGAGGTTGGGATGGGGGTGGAGGATAGAGGAAGATGGCATCAACCCTTTTAGGCTTTCCCATTCCCAAGCTCCAACGCTTCCTTCCTCTTCCATCCAGGCTGCCTCCTCCATCAGACGCAGGGGACATCCTGGGCTGCCTCCTAGTGAAGGAGTCCAGAGCCTGGGGAGCAGGGGGGGGGGTCGACCCCACTTTTAAGCCCTGCCCCACCTTCCAGGGCAGCTGGCAGGCTGCTGGACCCCTCCTTACCTGACGCTGACCACATGGTGCTGCACAGATGCCGGCTTCCAGGCCCCATCATGCTGTGAGGGGGCTGGGGAAGGGCTGAGGCTGGAGCCATGGGAGCACAGCGCTGCCCGGTCCCCAAGCCCTGGAAGGGAGCTGCCCCCCCGGTATTCCTGTGGTGCCCGGGGATAGGTAAAGTGGGTAGGGGCCAAGGGGCTGGATGGGCCCACAGGATGAAGGGTGGAGGTTGCTGGTGGGGGTCCTGAAGAACTGGAAGGGTCCTCAAGGGGGCAGCTGTGGAGGGCGCAGCTTCTCTCTGGGCTTGCCTCAGGGGCCACAGCCTTGCTCTGGGACCTGGGGAGAGAGGAGACAGGGAAAAAGAGGGTGGGAGACAGCGGTGGTCCACATGGTGCGGCAGCCTTGCTCAGTGAGCTGAGACGGACGGAGCTCAGGCTGTTCTATTCCTAGGCCTGGGGAGAGGCAAGGAGGGTGGAGGCTCTGGGCCTACACTCCCAGCCTACTTCTTGGGGTTCACTGTCTCATTCACTCATCTGCCCCTGCACCTCAAAACACATATGATCTTATTTACTCCTTTAAAAACCATACCGGGGAAGTACTTTCCTTCTTTTATAGATTTGAAAACTGAGAAGAGCTGGGCCTTGAACCCAGTTCTGACTTGCAGCCCTGTGCTCTTTCTGCTGTAGTTGTCCTTCATCCTCTTGTCAGACGTTTACTGAGCACCTGCTGCACTTTTGTTCCCACCTTAGAGCCTCTAAGCTTTCTTTGCCCTCTGCTTGGGATGTTCCTCCCCAGATAATTGCACGGCTCACACCATTACCTTCTTAGAGAAGCCCTCCCTGCCTACCCTCTCTAAATAATCATCCACCAACTCCTATCCCTCTACCTACTCTATATTTCTTCCTAGCATTTTCCACAACTGGACGTTGTATTATATATTGTCATGTTTACTGCCTGTCTCTCCTATGGAACGTGATCTCCGGGAGAGCAGGGCCTGGTGCATTTGTTCATCTGTGTCCCCAGTGCCTTGAGCAGCACCTTGCACACAGAAGGTACCCCAGGGATGTTTGCTGAGTGAAGGCTGAGTGCTGGACGGGCTGCTAATAGTGGTGCCAGGATGAATAAAGCCCAGTCCTTGTCCTCCAAGCACTCGTGGTAGGTGGGTGATGTGCAGGGGCCACCATGTTGAGTGTTGTGAGAGGGGAAGTCACACAGGGCTGAAGGCGCCCAGAGGAGGGCCCAACTTTGACAGGGGTGGGGGGCTCAGGGAAAGCTTTGCAGAGGCAACTACTTCCTTTTCACCAAGCCTGGGCCTTGGGGCAGGAGGTTTGCTCTGCAACGGTGTGCACAGTTGGGAGAGGGAGTTGGGATCCCCAAGGAGCTTGCCAGGGGGGAGTCAGCAATAGATTCCTCTTTCCAAACTACGCATGAGGGCAGCACTCTGTGCATGGACCCAGCCCCACTCCTTGGGTGCAGGCAGAGGTGGAGTCCCACCCCAGGGGCAGGATTGCCAGACCTGGGGTAGGAGAAGATGGCCACAGAACAGAGTGCCTGAGGGCCATGGCGGGTTCCCAAGGGGTTCTGGGCCCTCCAGCGAGTCTCCTTTCTTCCATCTGCCTGCTACAACTTGCATAGCTCCCATGGAAGAGCCAGGTCTACGCCGAGCAAACCCTGGCTTCCAGTCTTGCCTCCTGCACTGCTGAAGGGGCCGTGGGCCAGAGTCCTGGCTGTGGTGGCACGTGGACATTGCCCTCAGAGGCTGGGTTCTGCCCAGAGACCAAGTAGAGGACCTGGAAAGAATAGACAAGCTCTTCCTCTTCCTCCCAGAAGGCTGGATGGCAGACAGTCAGGGGGTGGGGTATAATTCTCATGCTTGGACTAAAATAGGGGAGCAGTGGAGGTGGGATCCTGGCTCCATCATCCTTTAACTCTGGGGTCTTGGGAAAGACACACAATTCTTGGAGCATTGGCATCCTTGTCTGCTGAGTGAGGGTACGATGATAATGCCTCCCTCTCAGGTTTAGTATGGGCATTAACTGAGGTAACACATGTGAGGTGCCTGGCGTGGAGCCTGGCATGTGGAAGACATTTACTTTCCTGCCGCTTCCCACACTCAGCGCTGCAGGGAGTGTACAGTTTAAGAAGTATGTTTATATTTGCAATTCGACCTCTTTAGGCACCTCAGATAATATAGCTCCATTTGAGAACTTCTCACGCCTTGAGAATCGCACTACATATATAATTATAAGTACTTTTCTTTTTGTGATCCAGAAGCAGCATCAGAATTTGTTTCCTGATTTAAACCACTGATTTTTTTTTTCTTACTAACTCAACACTTAGAAAAATAGGAATTTGACTAAACTTGTTCTCAAGCAAGACCACAGAATACCCCATAAAGTTAATGACACAGCAACCAGTGTCCTTGCAGATAAAATAGCTTATGGGCCCATCACCATGGGCCAAATGGAAGCTGGAAAAATGACCGGGGTTCATGTGTATAAGTGTGGACATCTACTTCTTTAAGATTTTTATTCTGCAGGTCTTTTTTGAGCACCTGCCACATGCTGGGCACTGTGCTTGGTCTGGGTTGGATCCTGAAGGCATGAAGGGGACCCATTAGTCTTGGTCTCCCTCTTTAGAGCAGGGCCTGCTTTCCGCAGTCAGGAGGGTGGGGCAGCCAGGGTGCCTATTTCACCTGCACATGGTCTTAGAGCACTCACTGAGCTTTGGGCTTATCCTAGGAGCCAGGCCTCCACTTGGAGTGTCAGTTTCTTTTTCATTAAGGGAAGCCAGCACGCCAGGCCGTGCTGGCAGAGAACAGGAACTCCAGTTGTCCTTAACCAGTCTACCAAATCTCATAAGCCACCCCCTTCCTTAGCAGGCTCCTGTTCAAGGGGGATTCTAGCATCCACCATTGGTTTGCTTCTACTGGGGTGTCCCTGGCCCCAGCCCCTTCCTCTCAGTCCCTTCTATCCCTCTCCAGGGACCTAGGATCATCTGCTCCCAAATCTCACCCTTCATGACCGTGCCCATCATTGTGAATGTGGCAGAATTTGAAACTTTCCACATTCCGACTGCTGTAGAACCGGGAGTTTGTCTTGACCCTCCCAAGGAGAAGAGGCAAACTGTTCTCAGAATAAAAGCTTTCTCCTGCCAGCCCCTGCTGCCCTCTATTTTCGGAAGACCTAGTAATAGTTAAGCACCCCTCGCCTTGCTTCCCCAGGGGGCTTTCATTCTCACCCTCTCAGTTCCATGGCTCTGACTAGGATGAGCGATTTCCTGGGCCACCTGCCTGGGCCCACTGGTCTGTAAGCTAAGTGATTGGGGCAGGCAGGTAGGTTAATGGAAAGTGATGACACAGGCCTCACTCATGGCCAAAGTCACAGCAGTCAGGGCCTGGCTAATAGTGCCCCAGACACCTCTCTTGGGAGCCCCGTGAGCGGAAAATGTACATGTGCATTAACCATGCCCCCAAGCCCACAGACACGTAGCCATATGGACATCCATGTGACCCTGCGAAGTGGCCAGGACAGATGAGGGAGCAATTCACGCCACTAGGAAAATAAAAAGGTAATTTTAAAAACACAAAGAATGGGCCTTCCCTGGTGGCGCAGTGGTTGAGAGTCCTCCTGCCGATGCAGGGGACATGGGTTCGTGCCCCGGCCTGGGAGGATCCCACATGCTGTGGAGCGGCTGGGCCCGTGAGCCATGGCCGCTGAGCCTGTGCGTCCGGAGCCTGTGCTCCGCAACGGGAGAGGCCACAACAGTGAGAGGCCCGCGTATCGCAAAAAAAAAAAAAAACACAAAGAATGAACTATTTCAAATTGCCCTGTTGCCAATGCATTAGTAAAGGGGTGTGTGTGTGTGTGCGCGCGCGCGTACGCGCTATCTTATTCACTCCCCAGAGTGCTACTTAGTTCAGTAGGAATGTATTTTTGTTTCTTGGATTGAAATGAATCCCTTTGCCTGATTTGTCCAGGGTCTCTAGGTAAGTGCAGAGAGGGGCCAGAGGTCTCAGGGAGTTGCTAGAAGAGAGCAAGTGATTCCTGTGCCCAAGTATGACCCACACGTGCAGGGGAAGTGAGACCAGACAGGGCTGATCCTTGGCAAAATATCCAAGGTAGCAAATGACTCTCCAGTCCCTTCTAGGGATGCTCCTGGCCCCTGCCCTGTCCTGTCACTCTCTCTGCCTTGTCCATACTTGGCTTTTTGGTCAAGCCATAGTTCCAGGCAGCCCCCTGGTCCAGGGAACACATTAATCCTGTGTACCATCCCGTTGAAGAAAGTTCTGTGGCTTTCAGACTGAAACGTGGCTAAATCTACCCAGGCTGATGTGTCAACACAGTGGGAAGAAAACATTTCCCTCCACTTGTGGGGTCTCCTCTTCACTCAGGTACAGAATGCACATTTTAACTGGGGCAGTCTGAAGACAATGTGTCCACCTCTGCTTTTGCCCCCAAAGAACGCTTCCTATTTCAGTCCAGGCAGGAGAGAGAGGCGGTGTCATGTCAGGTGAGGGATTCTGGGGGCAGCAGACCAGGCAGGGCACAGAAATTGCACCATATTGCTACCTGGCTGGGCTGTTCCCTCACACATATGGTGGAGGAAGGGAGAGGAGAGGCACCAAGATCTGGGCCCGCAGCGGGAAGATGTTCCTTCTGTCCCGCCAGCCTGGTGCTCCTTCAGGGACGGTACTGACCACAGCCTGAGCCTCAGAGCCTGCCCACGCAGTGCCTCAGAAGAGTGCAGGTGGCTGCCACACGTGGGGACTCGAGCCTACACGTGCGCAGCTGGCCATGTGGGGCAGACTGGAGACAGACGGTGATGGACAAAGACAGATCCTACCTAGCTTGGAGACCGAGTGTCTGCCCTCCCCCCGGGACACACCTTGGCGAGTCTCCCGTCTACAGTACACGCGCACCCTCGACCACATTGACTCGCTGGAACCCGGACTGAGGTTGCTGCAGGCTTGGGGCTTACAGAGAAGACGCGGGGGCAGGGCCTAGAGGGAGGGGCTCTGGAGGCCGGAGGGGCTGAGGATACCGGGGCCTTAGAGGAAAGGTAGGAACAGTGGGTGGGGCAGGTCCTGGGGGCGGTGAGGGCTAAGCGGGCTGACAGTAGGGGGTATCGGGAGAGAGAAAATTGACCCGGCAGAATGAGGGCGTGGCCAGGGGGCAGGGAGTCTGGAGGCCCCAGAGGGGCTCTGGGAGGGGCTGGGGAACTGAATGGGACGACATATGGCGGCTACTGGGGATACCTGGGGCGGGGATTCTGGGAAGGTCTGCGAGCTGGGTCTGCGGAGCAGTCCGCCCCTACCTGTCCGGGGACCTGCCGTCTGGAGCCAAAGGCTCCCCCTCGGGCCGCTGCTCCCCTTCCGGACCCGGGCCGGGAGCCGGATCGTTGCTGCCGCTGCCGCTACCGCCGTCCATGCCCGTGGGCGGCGCCGCTGTCCGGGCGCTGGTGCTGAAGCGGCGGCAGCGGCGGCGGCGGCGTCGGCGGCGGCGGCGGCGATGGTGGCGGCGGCGACCGCGGCGGCAGCGGCGGCGGCTGCGGCGGCGGCGGGCTCCTGCGCACGCGTCGACGCCAAGCGGGTCGATCGCTGGGCGGGGCCGATGAGGAGCCCAGCCAATGGGCGCGGCACCGGGGGGCGGGGACAGGGGCTTCCCGCCGCGCCGCTGCCCGAAGGCTCGCTGTCTTTAAGACCCCCGGGCTGGAGTTGTGGGCTCTTCTACTCAGGCCAGGTTTGAGAGCTGCTGTTAGGAGTCTGTGCAGTAGTTCGCACATCGGCCTTTCCTGGGGGGCATCCGTCTTCCCGCGAGGGACCAGGAAACGCGACCCCAGGCACCGTGTAAAGAGCCTCATAACTTGTAACACAGACTCTTCCAGCCCCAAAGAGGGAACAGCTCCATGCCGGCACTTCACTGCTCCGGACGCTGAGGGGTTGAGAGGTTGGGCTACTTTTAGACTCACATTTCTCTCGGCTCCGCTCAGCGTCCCCCCTTTCCTTCCCAGTAAGACTAGGCACCTGCTCAAGTTGGGTCTTCACGTTGGTCTGGAACGGGGTCTGCACCCCTCAGTTGTGGAGCCTGGATTCTGTTATTCAAGTGCAGAATATGGCCGGGGAGAGGGACAAGAGAGACACTCAGAGAAGCCCCAACTCTCTCTTATAACCACCCCACTTCAGCCTGGAAGGTACCCAATAGCCACTCATTCCAGGGCGCTTCCTGCTTCCCCTGTCAGGGAATGGCTGTGAGAGAGGGGCGGTGTGATGGGCGGTGGAGAAGCCGGGCTAGAGGGCTGTTACCACAGATCTAGAACAGATACGGGCCCTGTGAGAAGCCTGGGAGTTGGGGAGCGGAGAGGATCCCAGACGTGGAATTTGGATGGGCAGAAGAGGTTTTACAGTAAGCAGACTCTCTGTGTGTGTGGTAGGTGCCTTGGCTGAAGCACGCGGCTGGGGAGAGAGTCAGAACCCAGGAGTGTTTGGACTATGCGTATCCCTAAATTGTGTGCAAACCGTGTGCAAGGCATAGACCAGTAGGCGTGAGGGTGGGAGAGTCTAGAGGTGTAGAAGTGGTGGCCCTGCCCTGAGTAGCTTAGTTTGGTGAGAGAGATAAAATGCCAGCCCGTTAATTGATGCCAACTGGGTAGGGTGTGGTTGGGCCCATGTGATGGTCGATAGGAGCTGCAGAGGAGGGGGCAGTGTGCAAAGACAGAGAGGACCTCACTCATCCTAATGGGCTTTAGGGAAGCCTTCATGTTGATGGTGGAGCTTCAGCTGGCTTGGAAGGAAGGCATTCCTGACCTGGGGGTGAGGTGGAGGTGGTGGTGGGGAAACTGTGCAAAGTTTATGAGGCTGGAAATTTCTATGTGTTTTCAGGGGATAGTGAGAAATAACATCTGGAGAGTTAGGGATCCATTGAAGGCTTCTGACCTGTAGGGTGAGGCATGTAAGATGGAACCTTGGAAGGCCCACCAGGTCTGGGTATATATGATGGGATAGATGTGATGAGACCATACTTGAGATTGAGACCCTTTGATGGGGGGTGGGGCAGAAGTGAAAACAAAAGGAGGGGTGACCTTATTCAACCGTATGCTATGGACACTACTGACAATGCCTGACTGGGTGCCGATTTTCACAGCTAGGGAACTCAGAGACCACTGGGCCCCCTGAGTGCCAGTTTGGATGTGAAGGAAGATAGGCTCTTTTAAGAGTAGAACATGGCCTCCTGAGGAGGCTGTTCATTAGATCCAGAAGATTTTGGTTCAGGCCCCATGCCAGGTCATGCTCTCCATTCTTACGTCCTGTTTCTTCTGCTTCCTCAGTGATGTGGGCCAGTGGGGTGCCCACAGGGCCCTGGGGGGTGGCCCCGCATAGGACAGTGCCCTGGTTCAGGGTGGGAACCTGGAGGATGGTTGCCATGCCAGGGGGTGCCCACCACCATGGCAGTGCCCAGGGCCAGGGCCGTGACCATGCCCGCCACCATGGCAGGGCCCCTGTGGAAAGCCGGATGAACAATATTAGAGTCAGAGGTCAGTGCCAATCTTACCTGCAGTCAACTCTCCCTCTCCCTTCCCCTTCCCCATCTCCAGCCCCTACTCTAGGGGACTCAGGATTCCTGGGCACTAGCAGGGGCTCATTGTGGAGGTCGGGAGACAGGGATAGCAAGTGACTGCTCCTAGCCCTGGGCCTTTTGCCTTGATGAAACCAGAGCACAGAGCAGACACAAGGGGAGGAACCTAGATCCATTGGGTTCCATTCCTTTAGCTGAGATATGACTCCCAGTCTCTGGACCTCAGTTTATTTTATCTGCAACGAAGAAGCAGAATTATCTCATCTTCTCTCTTCCCTCACCCAGGAACCCACGCAGAGTGATTAGAGGTTTTGCCATGCTGACTACTTGGAAGTGAACGTGGGGCTGGGGGAGGCTACAGAGGAACACAGTGAGGGCCAGGGGCAAGGAGGAGACAGGAGGCAGGGTGAGGGGAGATGCGGGAGCCAAGGAGGAGAGGCAGCTGGAGGGTGGGAGGAGACAAAGGTAGGAGGTGACAAGGTAAGGATGTGCTTGTTCTCTATGTAGGTAGTGTATGCAGGTACAAGGCTATGTGCTGCATTTATATACACATAGCTATATCTGTATACATGTGCATGGGTGGGCGCCTATACATGCCTGCTGTGTGCACAGATACATGTGTATGGGTGCATGTGCCTGGTTGTGTGTATGTGACAGCGGGAGTACATGTGAGCCCATGCCTGTCCCTGAGGAGGTGCCAGACTCAAGAAACCAGGAAGAATAGAAAGTAAAATCAAGGCTTTATTGCCTAAGCCAGAAGAGTCCTGGGAAAAGTGGTTTAACCTTCTGTCTTGGCTGGAACCACTCCTGAGGCCCCAAGGCCGGAGAAGTCTCTTTGCCTCTTGCCACAGGCCTAGGGAAGAGTGGAGATGCTACCTTGCTTTTCTGGTGCTGGGCACAGGGGACCTGGGGCCCTGGGGGAGCAGGGCTGGGGCCCTACTCTGGCGGGTGGATAACTCCCCAGTCGCTCCTGCCGCCTAGGGCCTGAAAACGGCTTATAACCAGTGGGGAAGAGGCAGGCTCCATGGCTAGGGGACTTTCCTGTGACCAAGTTAGGGCTGCCGCTGCCCCATCCAGGCTCAGTGATGCCTGGAAACTGCCACTTCCCACCCTGCTTGCCCCTTCTGTGACTCTTTTTGTGGTGGGGCCGGTTCCGGGCCTAGGAGCTGGGTCTGCTGGTGGTAGCCAGTGGGGGCTGGGGGAGGGGGAAGCAGGGAGGAGGGCAGGCAGCCTCCCTTCTCTGGCAGAGGCAGGTCACTGGGGCCCTGCAGTGTGGTTGGGATTTGGGAGCAAGCCAGCTATCCAGGGAGGCTGTGAATAGCCAGGAATGCAGAGAAGCATGGAACAGGAGGGGAAGCAGCAGGAGAGAGGATGGGCTGCCAGGGCAGGGAGGGGATGTGAGAAAAGGAGAGAGACAGATGGGAAAACAGGAAAGGAGCAGAGGAGAAGGCTGACGCCTGTAGGGGGTGAACTTGCACTGTGATGCCCTGCCCCACCCCACCCATGGGGGCTGAGGCCTCCCTATTCTGCATCTGGGGGACATTGTGGTCGCTCCCTGAGGGTCTAGGAAGGGGCTGGAGGTCTGGGGGAACGTGGCAGCGGGGAGGAAAAGGGGGAGACGGCTGGGGAACTTTCTATCCTTTGGACCTGTGGGAAAGGAAGGGAAAAGAAAGAAATAGCTTTGGTTATTTGGTTCTGCAGTGAGAATCCTGTCTTCCTCCTGGTGCTGATTTTGTGCCCAGCTTCCACCCCCCTCCTCCAACAAGGCTCAAGAGCCAGCTGAGTTCTCCTGGGTGGGATGGGGCTAGTTAGGAAGTGTGGGTTCTTGTTCTCACTCTGTCAGCTGTCTGCCCTCCCAACCTCGGCCAAACTCCCTAACGCTAAGGGAGGCGTCTGCAGTGGAAACCCTGTTTCTTCTACTTCCACCTTCAGGCGGGCCCCACCCCGTCTCCCCCTCTGCCTCCTCCCCCCAGATCCCACTTTTCTCAGCCCAATCTCTGCTCAGATCCTCAGCTGTTTCTTGGCTCCTGCTTAATGACCTTCTGGTCCCAGCTCTTAGCCTTTGCTCATGTCTCCTGCCACTTGGAACTATCTCTTGCTTGACTCTGTGTCGCATTCCTGCAGGAAGTCTGCTTAGATTGGGCCGTCCTGCCTGCCCTCACTGCCCAGCTGCTGGCCCAGAGGGCTCATTCTTGCAGTAACCAATTTGAGTGGTCCTGGGTGTTCTGAAGTGCTCCCTCGGTGAGAATCGCCTCCTTGATGAGATGTATATTTCTTTTCTCTTTTTCTTTTGGCCGCATCACACAGCATGTGGAACTTCCCTGACCAGGGATGAAACCTGCACCGCCTGCAGGGGTAGTGCGAAATCTTAACCACTGGACCACCAGGGAACAGGAGGGGAAGCAGCGTGGTCTTTTGTTCCTTTTGAGGGGAGCCAATGGCACAGCTGCCAAGAGCTGTGTTCAAGGCTCCAGACCCAGCCACACCTCCAGGGCCTCACCCTGAGCATGACCCCTATGTGGACGCAGGAGGAGCCCCTGCCTGTTTTACTCCTGAGGTTGAAGATCTAGTGAGACGAAGGATGTGTGGGCATGCTTCTTAAACTGTAGAGTGTATTACAAAATTCAAGGGCTTGTTTTCATTTTGGAACCCTACCACCACACACACACACACACACACACACACACACACTCGGCTTGTGGTAGATGTGACTGACTGATTGCCCCTGCATTCACCACCCTCCCCTTCCTTCTCTCTTCCTTCTTCCACCCTACAGCCTCCCGCTGCAGTACTTACCTGGCTCCATCTTTATGAGGCAAGCACAAGGGGTGACAAAAAGAACGCCTGTGAGTCAACAGGTAAAGTTTAGTTTACTGTAATCTAAATCTCAGTCTCTCCTTCTTCTTTCCAAGGATGTACACACATAGACCCTTCAAGGGATGAAAGGGATAAAACTGCTCCCTGTGGCTTAGCTTGGGACTCACTGTGGAGCTGGACACTGAGTAGGCGCCAGGCAAGGGTGTTGAGCGGATGCACTGGGTTCATTCATATGGTAGGTAGACAGAGACATGAGAGCACTATGCACCCCTGAACCCTACACCCTCACACGTGACCCACCAGATCCACCCCCAGACTCACAATCATGTATTAATTCATTTTTAAAAAAATTAATTTATTTATTCTTGGCAGTGTTGGGCCTTCGTTGCTGCGCGCGGCCTTTCTCTAGTTGCGGCGAGCTGGGGCTACTCTTTGTTGCAGTGCGTGGGTTTCTCATTGCAGTGGCTTCTCTTGTTGCGGAGCACGGGCTCTAGGCGTGCGGGCTTCAGTAGTTGTGGTACGCGGGCTCTAGGGCGCAGGCTCAGTAGTTGTGGCGTGTGGGCTTAGTTGCTCCGCGTCATGTGGGAGCTTCCTGGACCAGGGCTCGAACCCATGTCCCCTGCATTGGCAGACGGATTCTTAACCACTGTGCCACCAGGGAAGCTCCCTATTAATTCATTTCTACTAGGGTCAATTTCAATCATGTTAATTATTCATGTAGCATACCTACCATGTGTCAGGTCACAGTACTCAGTCCCTAGAGACTCTTGTCCCTGTGTAGACGCCTGGCATAAAGGTGGGGAAGGAGGCTTGGAAAGATCAGTGCACCCAGAGCAGGGAGGATGGGGTTGGTGGGTAGGGGCCTCTGGGGGATCCAGGGGATCCTAAGACCTTTACCCCCATGGCACAAGTGAATGGAAAACCTTCCTTGATCCAAGCTGCTTGTTCCTGTCTCCTCCCACCAGGACTGGAAGAGGACTTGGGGGCTGAGCCCATCTGTCATTTGCCAATAAGTGTGCTCTCATAGGATGAAGCTTCTGAGGTGGGTGCCCTGGTGCCAAGGCTGGCCTTGTCTTGCTTGGGGCTGGTGCATAGGTCATAACGGACAACTCCAGAATGGACCCAGTGCAAATGTGGTGTATTAATTAATTTTTTTTCTGACCCGCAAATCAGAATATAATATGTGACATACAGACCAACTACTTGACATCAGGGCACTCTGGTACTCATATGGTTGCCGAACATAGAGGCACAAATGTTCACACACACACTTCTGTACTACAACAGCCCCAGCCCCTTGCAAGAAAGGCCCCTAGCACCATTTTTTAAAAAAAATTTATTTATTTGTATCTTTGTTGCAGCATGTGGGATCTACTTCCCTGACCAGGGATCGAACCCAGGCCCCCTGCACTGGGAGCGTGGAGTCTTAACCACTGGACCACCAGGGAAGTCCCCCTGGCACCTTTTGAGCCACCCATTTTTGCTGGCTTTTACTTATGAAAGAAATGTTCAGCTGAGGTCAGCCTCTGAGCTATGCCATGGTCCTTCCTGTCACCTCCTTCTTCCCCATAGTGAGTGATGAGTATGGAAGAGATCCATGGGACTAGGCTTGGGGAGGGAGTGGTAAAGAAAACCTTAGGGCCAGCCAGGATCTGGCTTGGTAGAAAGAGAAAAGACAGGCCTTGGAAAGAAAACAATCCCATTAAAAAATGGGCAGAGGGGCTTCCCTGGTGGCATAGTGGTTAAGAATCTCCCTGCCAATGCAGGGGACACGGATTCGAGCCCTGATCCGGGAAGATCCCACATGCCGCGGAGCAACTAAGCCGGTTCACCACAACTACTGAGCCTGCGCTCTAGAGCCCGGGAGCCACAACTACTGAGTCCATGTGCCACAACTACTGAAGCCCGCACACCTAGAGCCCGTGCTCCACAACAAGAGAAGACGCCGCAATGAGAAGTCCACGCACGGCAACGAAGAGTACCCCCTGCTCGCCACAACTAGAGAAAGCCCTCGCGCAGCAATGAAGACCCAATGCAGCCAAAAGTAAAGAAAGAAATTAATTAATTAAAAAAAAATAGGCAGAGAACCTGACATTTTTCCAAAGAAGACATACAGATGGCCAGCAGGTACATGAAAAGGTGCTCAACATCAGTAATCATCATGGAAATGAAAACCAAAACCACAATGAGATATCACCTCACACCTGTCAGAATGGCTATCATCCAAAAGACAAGAAATAAGTGTTGGCGAGGATGTGGAGAAGAGGGAATGTAAATTGGTGCAGCCACTATGAAAAACAGTATGTTGGTTCCTCAAAAAATTAAAAATAGAACTGCCATATGATCCAGTAATTCCACTTCTGGGTATTTATCCAAAGAAAACAAAAACACTAATTTGAAAAGTTATAGGCACCCCCATGTTCATTGCAGCATTATTTACAATAGTCAAGACATGAAAACAGCCTAAGTGTCGATCAACAGATGAATGGATAAATAAAATGTGTATTATAAACAATGAATATTGTTTAGCCATATTGTTTGGCGATATTGTTTCAGCCATAAGAATGAAATCTTGCTGTTTGTGACAACATGGGTGGACCTTGAGGGCATTATGCTGAGTGAGATAAGTCAGACAGAGAAAGACAAGTGTCATATAATCTCACTTATATGTGGAACTTAAAAAAATTCCCCAAACAAGGGGCTTCCCTGGTGGCGCAGCGGTTGAGAGTCTGCCTGCCGATGCAGGGGACGCGGGTTCGTGCCCCAGTCCGGGAAGATCCCACATGCCGCGGAGCGGCTGGGCCCGTGAGCCATGGGCGCTGAGCCTGCGCGTCTGGAGCCTGTGCTCCGCAACGGGAGAGGCCACAACAATGAGAGGCCCGCGTACCGCAAAAAAAAAAAAATTCCCCAAACAAAAATACCCCTGAAGCTCACAGATACTGAGAACAGATAGGTGGTTGCCAGAGGCAGGGGGTGGGGCCTGGGTGAACCGGGCGGAGGGGGTCGGAAGGTACAAGCTGCTACACACCTGACACTAATCCAACCTTATCGTTAATTATACCTCAATTAAAAAAAAAAGACAGGCCTTGGACTGTCTCTCCCCAGTTCAGGCCAAGGTGCTTGAGGGGTAGGAGTTGGTGGCTCTGGAAGGGAACTAACACAATCTCCTGGACCCTCAGCTAAACCCCTGTGCCTGGCGTATCAGAGGCCGTAAATTCAATTCTAACTCAAGAAGAGAGCGCAGACCCAGGGGTGGGGTCAGGCACCTAGACACATGGCACACAGACCCACATTGCGTTTATGAGAGACACACACATGCGCGCGCGCGCACACGAATGACACCCACACAAAGAGACACAGAGGCACAGATACCAATTCAGTACACACACACATACCCAGGGAAACCATGACCACACAGGCCCACAGCACTCACAGAGCCCACAGTCAGAGGAGCCAGACCCTGACCTGGGAGCGCAGAGCCGGGGGCAGGAGGCAGTCTGAGGCTCTGTTTGTCCTCAGGTGTATTTGTAAAGGATAGGGAGGGGCTGGGGTGGGCCAGGTGCACTGGCAAGTTCATGGGCTGAAGGAGTGGAGGAATGAGGGGGGCTGGGCTAATCTTTAACTGGGCAAAGAGCAGCTGGAAACAGGGTGTGTGTGGCGGGGGGCAGTGTGTAAGGGTGGAGTGGGTGGGAAGGAGCAGGGAAGAACCCGTTACCCCATCAGCCTGGTAACAAGATGCCACAGAACCAAGGCAGGGGGCCTATACACTGGCGAGGCTGTTTAGCACCCAGCGGGCCGTCTCTAAACACTCATGGAGCTCCTACTAAGTGCCAGGCCCCGAGGTGCTTCACACACTTAGTTAACCCACTGACGCATACAAAACAGTGAGATTATCACCTGCTTCCATGGGTGAAGGAGGAAACAGGGAGCCTAGTGGAGGGGCCTCTGGAATCTGTGCCCTGGGAACCAAGCTCCAGGCCTGAGATCTCACATGTGCTGCCCCAGCTCAGGGAGCTCGCCTGGGAGTGGAAATTGAGTGAGTCAGAAAAAAAACAAACTTGTGGTTACCAAAGTGGGGAAGGACAAATTAGAGGTATGGGATTAACAGATTAAAAACTACTATAAAATAGATAAGGGGGCTTCCCTGGTGGCGCAGTGGTTGAGAGTCCGCCTGCAGATGCAGGGGACACGGGTTCGTGCCCCGGCCCGGGAAGATCCCACGTGCTGCAGAGCGGCTGGGCCCGTGAGCCATGGCCGCTGAGCCTATGCGTCCAGAGCCTGTGCTCCGCAACGGGAGAGGCCACAACAGTGAGAGGCCCGTGTACCGCAAAAAAAAAGATAAGGAACAAGGGTATACTGTATAGTGTGGGAATTATGCTCATTATCTTGTAATAACTATAATGGAATATCATCTGCAAAAATACTGAAGCACTATGCTGTACACCTGAAACTAACACAATGTTGTAAATCAACTATACTTCAGTTAAAAAAAATTTTTTTAAATAGAAGTGGGGATAAGATTAATAAATTTCCAGGACACTGAAAAAAGAAAAAAAAGAAAAGAAGAGGGGACTTTGGGGTTGGAATGTCGACAAGTGGGAAGCAAGCCTAGGGTTTTGCAGTCCAGACCACCAGCTTGCTCTGTGCTCTGCAAGCCCCTGTGGCCCAGCCCAGCTGAATCCTCTGGCCTCTTTGTTTGTGCCACACCCCTTGGCTTCCCTTAGGCCCCTGCAGACAGACCAGATGCCCCTATTACAAGGCATCCCCTCTCTCCCTGCATCTTTCTTCTCCTGTATCCTGCTCTGTGGGACTATCTGTTCACCTTTGTATCCCCAGGGACTGGCCCTTAGCAGCTCTCCTGGCCCTCAGCAGGTGCCCAATAAAAATCTGGTGAATGAATGCAAGGTTGGGGTGTAGTTACTGTTGGGTAGTAACTGGTCTCCATTTCTGTGGTTTATATTTTGTTTATTTTTCTCTCTTTTTTACATATTAAAAAAATTTATTTTCTGGAAGAAGGAGGAGGATTTTTCCCATGATGGCAGTCCCCTGGCTGACGTGAGCTCACGCTGCCTACCCCTGGGCTCACCGTGATGGGTGAAACCGAGGCCAGCTGACACTCCCACCCTCAACTAGGTGAAGGGGCGCGGAGGGGCCCTGTTTCAATCAAGGAGAACAAGCACCATGTGAAATCGAGAACATGCAGGAGGAGGAAGAGAAGTTAAAGCAGCTGCTCTCTCTAGGTTCTCCTATAAAAAGCCTGGTTGAACTGGATGCACCTGAACTGCTTTAAATTCATTTTTAAACGGTGACCTGCCGGAGAGAAGGGAAAACCTGGACCTCACTAAGGTTTATACTTGAATGTAGTAACTTTGTTTGGAATAGCTAAAAACTGGGGAACGTCTCAAATGTCCATCAATATGTGAATGAATAAACGGATCATGGTGCATGCACTCCATTGGATACGACAGTAAAAAGGAATGAACTATTGATATGCACAAAAACATAAGTGAACCTCAAAATAACTGCTGGTGAAGGAAGCAAGACATGAAGAATCCATACTACATAAGTGTCTATAAAATTCTAGAATGGTGTAAAATTCTAGAAAATGTGAACCAATTGATAATGACAGCAGATCAGCGGTTGCCCGGGGAAAGCATGGTGGGGGGTGGCGGCTGGAGGGAGACGTTAGAAAGGGACATGAGGAAAGTTTTGGGTTTCATGGATGTGTTCATTATCTTGATCGTGAGGATGGTTTCATGGGGTAAAAACACGGCAAAACTTCATCAAATCGTACATTTTGTGCCATTTCTGGTATATCATTTTGGCCTCCATCAGAGCTGTAAAAACAGAAGCAACATAACCACATCAGAAAACAATTTGGAAAATGGAGAGGAGGAAAATAGTGATTCTCCTTTATTTCCCTGGTGTGCAGGAAAGGAAAGTATTTGTGTGTCAGTTTCTTTTAAAATACCAATTATCTCACATAAGCTCTTGGGGATAGGTGTTATTATCTTCCTCTTTTTTATAGATTAGGAAAAGCCAGGATTCAGAGAAGTTAAGACACTTGCCTGAGGTCACCCAGCCAGCGTGTAATTAGTCCCAGTCGAGGACCATCTGAGTCTAGAGCCTGGGCCCCTTCTCCACATTACGTTGTCTCTCTTTTCAGGAATGCATTTCTGAAAAATTCCAGCCTGCTTTGGTAACACTGTGGGCAAAGGACTTTGGTTTATGACTAGATGGGGAGTTATTAATCCATCATGCACATATTTGCTGTGAGCCTTAGGGGAGCTAGTGCATGGAGGGCAGGCGGAGGTTTACAAAGGCGCGGTGTCTGCAGAGCTCACACCTTTCAGCCCACGCTGCCTGAATGGTACTACCTGTGACCACCACGCCCTGCCCTCCCAGCCCCCCTCTTCCAGGAATCCTCCTTTTCCCCTTCCGGGACCCTGATGTCATGACCTGTTCACCCCCAGCCCCAGCCTTTGGCAGGAAGCTAAAAGGAGAGGCCTATGGCTTCATGGACCCCCAAGGGGGAGAGGGGACTGCAGGGCTGAGGAGGGCAGTGGGGCCTCATGCTCTGGGCTCAAGGTTCAGTACCCTGGTTCTCTGCATCTCTGGAGTCAGGGTCTGGGCTCAGGATCTGCATCACTGCAGGCAGGCAGTAGGAGGTACGGAGGCCTTGGGCCGAGGAGGTAGACCCATCATCTTGTTTTTTTAAATTTTTATCGGAGTGTAGTTGATTTACAATGTTGTGTTAGTTTCAGGTGTACAGCAAAGCGAGTCAGTTATACATATACATATATCCACTCTTTTTAAGCTTCTTTTCCCATATAGGTCATTACAGAGTATTGAGTAGAGTTCCCTGTGCTATACAATAGGTCCTTATTAGTTATCTATTTTATATACAGTAGTGTGTATATGTCAATCCCAATCTCCCAATTTAGAGGTAGACCCATCTTGATGGGGTGGACAGAGAAGCGAGGACAGTCTGGGTGGGGTGCAGCCTTCGGGAGGTGAGGAGGATGTCCACAGCAGTGGGTGGGCACACTGGAGTCAATTTGTTTTTTTTTTTAATGGATTAGTCTTGCTTAATAATGTCTTATTTATTTATCTATTTTTGGCTGCGTTGGGTCTTCGTTGCTGTGCGCGGGCTTTCTCTAGTTGCAGCGAGTGGGGGCTACTCTTTGTTGGGTGCGTGGGCTTCTCACTGCGGTGGCTTCTCTTGTTGTGGAGCACAGGCTCGAGGTGCACGGGCTTCAGTAGTTGTGGCACACGAGCTCAGTAGTTGTGGCTCACGGACTCTAGAGCTCAGGCTCAGTAGTTGTGGCACACGGGCTTAGTTGCTCCACGGCATGTGGGATCCTCCCGGACCAGGGCTCGAACCCGTGTCCCCGGCCTTGGCAGGAGGATTTGTAACTACTGCGCCACCAGGGAAGTCCTGGAATCAATTTATAGCAGAGCGCGATGTTCCGTGGGATCCCTCTACCCAATCCTAAGATGTTGGGGGTGACCAGAGCATCGACCACGTGTGGGTCCCCTCTACCCTCTGGCACTGTGCCTTACAGATAGTAAGTGCTTACCGAGTGCTTTTGTTTATTGCCTGGCAGAGAGAGGTGGCCCTTCCCTGCCAGAAAGGCACACCAAGTGGAGAAGAAAGGCACTCTGGGAGGAAGGAGAGACATTTCTGGGCTCAGGGAGAGGAGAGGCTGAGGGCATCTCCAGAAGCGGTAGAGGCCATGGGTGGGGGGGCCTCAGGGAGCGTATGGACTGATGGTGAAGGCCAAAAGGCAGGATGTCGGCCCTCTCTGTGACCCCCAATCCCTGTCAGTAGAGCCAGCAAGGCCCTTGCTCCTGGGCTGTCCTGGGGGGTGAGGTGGGACAGCCAGGCACTTTTGCAGGGTTTGGGGGGACAGGTTTCTCCTGGCAGGAGGGTAAAGGTGGGCGGCCTTGACCTGGGCTGGAGAGGGTGCTGTAGGGATGGGGCCGGTGCAGCGGGAGGCCCCCACCTGACCATGAGACTCCCGGGCATGTTACTGACCCTGATCTCCAAAGAGAATCGAGTAACACTAGCCCTGGCTAACCCACAGATTTCAAAGCTTGATGAGGTCAAATGACATCACATGTGTGAGGGCTTTGGCAGTGTTCGATGTAAGTGCCAGGTGTTATTATGATTATCAGTATTAGCACTGACGACCTATTTGTCTTCCTGGCCTCATTGTTCATCCCCTTGCTCACAGTGGGATCTTCCTGAGGGACACATCTGCATCTTTGGCCACTGGCATCACTCAGAGTATTTCACTCACAGGTGAAGATTCCCTCCCTGCCCCAGCCTCCTTCCCCATAAACTGACCAGACTTCCAGGTTTGTCTAGGAATGGGGGGACTTCTGGGCACAGGACTTTCAGTGCTAAGATGGGCTCAGTTTCAGGCAAACCGGGACAACTGGTCACCCTACTACCCTTCCACCCCTCAGGCTGTTCCCTCTTCCCTGTGATGACTGTGGTGTCCCAGGCATTTCAGCGTGCTCTCTCTCACCCTGGTTGCCCTCTTCTGCCTTGAAGCCTCTAGGCTGGGTGATACCACCTCCAGAGAGGGGACATCCACCCCCTGCCATTCCAAAGGCCAGCTCTCAGCAATCCCTTGGCCTTCTGTCCTCTCCGCCCCTGAAAACTGTGCCAGACCTTTTCCCTATCCCTGGAGGGTGTGACCCCACCCACACCTCATCCCCATGAGAGGCCCCTGTGATGAGCTTCAAGATGGGGAGAGCCTGTCTGTCCCAAGCCAGCCTTCTAGCCTCTCTGCCTGCCTAGAGGAAGGAGCACCCTGGGCACCTGTAGGCAAGCCCGGCCTGCTCCCCACATCCATGAGGACCCCAGGCCTGAGTCCTAGATGCTGTCTTGGCTGCCCTGCCCCTCTCCCCCCCACCCCCCATGCTGATGCTCTGAGGCCTCCTGAGGCTCTCCTGCTCATCCTTTCCTGGAAACTCCTCTGCCCTCTGTGGTATAGACCCCTCCCTCCACAATCTGGACTCAGCCTCCTCCCTGGCTTCCTAAACCACTGCGTGGCCTCCTTAGCCCCTGCTGTAAAACCTTCAGTGAGCCCCTCTGGACAGCTTTGTCCCCTCAGTCTGCCCTTCAGTGACCTACCTGGTCTGGTCTGCACTTTCCTAACTTAAGGGTCTCTCTCTCTCTCTTTTTTTTTTTTTTTTGCAGTGTGCGGGCCTCTCACGTTGCGGAGCACAGGCTCCGGACGCGCAGGCTCAGCGGCCATGGCTCACAGGCCCAGCCGCTCCACGGCATGTGGGATCTTCCCGGACCGGGGCACGAACCTGTGTCCCCTAGCATCGCAGGCGGACTCTCAACCACTGTGCCACCGGGGAAGCCCTCTCTCTCTTTTTTAAAAAACTTATTTGGCTGCGCCGGGTCTTGGTTGTACTGCACGCAGGATCTTTGTTGTGGCATGTGGACTCTTAGTTGCGGCATACAGGATCTAGTTCTCCGAGCAGGGATCGAACCCCGGGCCCCCTGCATTGGGAGCACGGAGTCTTACCCACTGGACCAGCAGGGAAGTCCCCTAACGTTTTCTTACTAGTAAGATGCCACTCCCGCTTCATGCAACACTCTCACTGCCATCCCCTTGCTGAGTCTTGCTCATCCCCTGCAAGGTTATCTCCTGGAAAACTGTAACAGGGAAGAGCCAAATCTGACTACATGTAGAATCTGTTTCTTTTACTTTAACCTTTGCTTTCCGCTGCTTTTGTTCACTAAAAGGATATTGTGTAGGGCTTCCCTGGTGGCGCAGTGATTGAGAGTCTGCCTGCCGATGCAGGGGACACAGGTTCGTGCCCCGGTCCGGGAAGATCCCACATGTTGCAGGAGCGGCTGGGCCCGTGAGCCATGGCCGCTGGGCCTGAGCGTCCAGAGCCTGTCCTGTGCTCCACAATGCGAGAGGCCACAACAGTGAGAGGCCTGCGTACTGCAAAAAAAAAAAAAAAAGGATATTGTGTATACATAATGGCCTGCCTCAGGGAACTCTGCCCCTCTGCCAGAATGTTAAACCAAGTGCCTTTTGTTCAGGCAAACATCCGGACCCTGTCCACCTGTGGATGGCTAAGAGAAAGAAGAAATTAACACTTAACACATCCCTTCCCGGAGGCTGGCCATGGCCATTCCAGGGGATATTTGCAAAACGTCTGGCCTTTTTACTTTACTGCCTCTCTCCTCCCCCTCTGTGCTATAAAAGAAACTGGCATCCAAACCCCGATAAGATGGTTATTTTGAGACTTTAGTCTGCCATCTTCTCCGTCTGCTGGCTACACCTCGTCTCCGATTTATTGGCCTGTCCTGCGGCAAGGAAAACTCCTCAACTGAGGAGTCTTATGTCACCCTGGCCTCAGGCTTACGTGGCCTGGTATCGTCAGGTGCCTCTGAGGTGGAGCCTGGGTCTTCACTTTTTGTTCACTCATTGACTGGACCGGGTGAAGTAGCTCAGGGGTTCGGTTCCACGTCAGGGTTCTCCTCCCACCGCCGGACTGGAGCTGGAAAGCTCAGGATGCCCCAGCCCAGGGCGTGCCCTGGAGAGCAGAATGGAGGAGGGGTTCCCCGAACCATCCTTCTGCCACCTGATGCTTCAAAGGACTTCAGCCCCACCCTGCTCTGGTATGTGTGTTCTTGGGAGCGGTAGGGCCCAGACCGACCCTGGCATCTGGAGCCTGCCAAGAGCTTGTCCCTCTGGCCCTACCTCATGCACTCAGTCCTCCCTACCCAGGGCCAGGCCTGGCCTGACCTGAGAGGCCTGCACTAAACCTCTGGTCAGTAGGAATCATGACAGCAGTTTCTTGATCCAGGGAGGTGCTGAGAGTGAGGTGGCAGTGCTATAGGCCCAGCCGGCAGGCTGCCTGAGAGGGTGGGGGACCAGCCAGGGAAAAGACACGACCTGGACCTGCGGCCCGGGACAACAGGCCCATCCCTGCGTAGAGAGAGGGAGGGCACACAGTGAAGTATCAGGAGAAACAGCGTTGTTGGGACAGCCAGGAAAAGAGCTGGTCAGGAGGCAGGTGCCCGGCTGCTAGGTTCATCTGAGCCACAAACAGGCTGAGCAGCCTAGGCAGAGGGGCGCTACCTCTCTGGTCTCATCACCAGTAAAACGAGGCTCTTACAACGCATGTGGCTTCTGTGGTCTGGTGGAGTTGGGAGGTGGGGGTTATGGAGACTTGTGGGCGGGGCGCTGGGCGGGGCGCTGGGGGTTATGGAGACTTGTGGGCGGGGAGCAGAAGGGAGGGGAGGAGGGCCCCCCAACCAGGCTTTTGTAACCTTGCTGCCCCCTAGTGGTGACACAGAGTAACAGAGACATGGTCTCCCCGGGGGGAACACAATGCTGGTCACACCCCGCCTTCCCTAGACAGGGAAAGGAAATTCACGGTTAGGGACTTCAGCGGACACCGCCTCCCTCAAGGCTGCGTGTGCTCTGGGTGGAGGGAAAGGCAGCCCCAGCCAATGCACAAGTACCCACAGCCGTGCACAGGATGGCGTGGCTACCTCACTCCTGTATTCTTCTGCAAGCGCCGAGGGAGGCTCTGTAGTTTGCAGGGGCACTGGGCCAGGCCCTGGGGATTTAGAGCCCCTTGGCACACCATTCCTGCCCTCAGAGAGCCTCTGTCCAGGGGGGAGCAGACAGGCACATCAGAGACTCTGGGGGAAATAGGAGACTGCTCTGAGGCGTGACTCGTGTGAGTAACACTTGGGAAGCACATGGCCGGCAACCGTGGGGCTGTCTGACTATTGGTTTCTCCTGGGCACGTGGCTCCAGCCTGCTGGGTCCGGAGGCCTTTGCCACTAGTTTAGGGGAGTCTTTTCCTGCAGGGCCTTCCAGCGATCTGGGTCGCCCTCCCTGCAGGAGAGCTGGATTTCTACCTGTGCCTGCTGCTCCCCGCTGCTGTCCTGCCCCCACCCTGGCTGGGAACAGGCACAAGGGGGACAGCAGACCTTGCCTCGCTCCTACAGCCTCCTCTATCTACACCTGCCCTCCCCAAACCTGGTCTGGGGACCTGGGTTCCAAAGACAACAGAGAACATTAGGTCTCAGCTGCATCTCCCCCTCCCAGGCTGGTACTCTGCGGGCCTTCCAGCTCCAACCACACGGCATGGGGCAGGTGACAGGGGGCCCAACTGCCACCCCACCAGGGCCCTGCCCTGACCTTCAGAGACTAGGCTGGAGCTCAGTAGGCAGCACGTGGAGAGGGTGGGAGAAGAAGCAAGTGTGTGTGTGTGTGTGTGTGTGTGTGTGTGTGTGTGTGTAGCCTCGGTGCGTCACCGTCACTGGGAACGAGTAGACGAGTCTGACTCAGTGGGAACATCCGGCATGAAAGGAAGAGAGAGCACAGTGGCATTTCCAAGCAGGATGGGAACTCTGGGTGGTGGAGACTGGCCGTGGGGTCAGGGTTGCTGCTCCAAGGCCTGGCCTAGAAAGAGGCTAAGCGTGGTGGGGAGGGGGGAGGGGAGGGGAGACAGGAAGGGGTAGTTCAAGGGGAGCAGAGGTTGGACCTCTGACTGCCTGGGCTGGTCTGGGTAGGAGAGAGGGCAGCAGGGCTTTCTGCTCTGGAGACAGAAGGGGACAAGTCATGCATGGAATTAGAGAAATAGGCCTGGTCAATCACGGATGAGGGGAAATGCAGGGACTTCCGACCTGCTGTTCAGGGCCTGGAGGTTGGGCACCTGTTACTACTGAACCAGACTCCAGGTGCTCCTGATACGGAGAGACCACCCCTCCTCCCAGAGGCACTAAGGGTGGGATTGCCAGGCAAGCTGCTCCCCTGGGCAGAGACAGCAGCCTCAGATGCACCGGGAAGATCTGGGGAGAGACTTTCCCAGGAAACGTTGCTTCCTTTCTCGGGATCAGAGAGGCTGAAAGGGCCATCCCTGGAGAGCAAGGCCAGGAAAGGCCCAAGTTAGGAGCCAAGGAGGAAGGCTGTTGGCCAGCCCTGAGCTGTGGCAGTGCAGACCCTGAGGGATGCTCCCCACACCAAGGGGTGACCTGGACAGCTGAGCATCCCAGGAGTAACTGTACTTGAAAATACAGGGAAGGACTTCCCTGGTGGTGCAGTGGTTAAGAATCTGCCTGCTAATGCAGGGGACACGGGTTCGAGCCTTGGTCCGGCAAGATCCCCCATGCTGCGGAGCAACTAAGCCCGTGCGCCACAACTACTGAGCCTGAGCTCTAGAGTCCGCGAGCCACGACTACTGAAGCCCGTGTACCTAGAGCCCGTGCTCCGCAACAAAAGAAGCCACCACAATGAGAAGTCTGCGCACCGCAACGAAGAGTAGCCCCCGCTCACCGCCAACTAGAGAAAGCCGTGCGCAGCAACAAAGAGCCAACACAGCCAAAAATTAAAAATAGGTGAAATAAATAAATATTAAAAAAATATATATATAAAGAAAATACAGGGAAGACAATGTTGAACCTAAAGGAATGAACGACAAATGGTGTTATTTTAGGTATGTGGTAGTACTTGGTGGCCTAGGGAGGGGAGCTTCTTAATCCCTTCGAATTACTTAAACCAGAACTGATGGGGAGAATGAGGGGACAGGGGATGCTCATTTGAGTTGGGCCCCTTGGACCAGGGAGCACAATGGGCTGGGCTATAGGTCCTTCCCTACTAATGGGAGGGCCAGAGGGCTACTTGGCTGCCCATCTGTCTGTAGGCAGGCCCAGGCTGGGGTCCCACTGGAGCATAGGGCCCCCTGTGTAGACTCAACCCTCCAGGGAGAAGTCCCTGCCAGTCCGTCTGGGGATGCCGGGGCAGGGCAGGGAGAGGTGCTGGGCAGGGCCAGCTGGCTGCCGGGGCCCTGATCCTCGCCCTCTGAGGGTGGATGGTGAGGGCGGTGGCCACAGCGTTCCTGGCTGGGAGCCCAGAGGAGTCTTTTGTAATCACAACATGATCTCGTGTGCTGGGCGGTGAAGCCGGCAGGGAGAGGCCAGCAGAGGCCCGACTCCGGTGGCTCCAGCTTCCCTCCTGCTCTGGCTCCCCCAGGGCTGCTCTGGAAATCTCTCGGTGCCTGCTGTTGCCATGCACTCGGCTGTGAGTGGCACCTTGCCTTTGGCGGGGGGCTTCTTGGGGCTGGGACATCAGGCGGCCACACTCTGGGGGCAGCTGGGCCTGGGAGGAAGAGGGCTGTGCCTATGCCGGTGGGGGGCTGGGCAGGGGCATCAGGCCACAACGGGGTCCCTGCAGCCGGAGAAGGAGGGACTCGGGGGTCTCGGTGCTGAGGCACAGTGTGCCCCGGGGTGGCTCCCCGGCTGGGCCTGCCCTCGGAGCTGGCTCTTTCTTGCCCCGACTGACTGTCGGCAGCTCAGGGCCTGGAGAGGCTGGGCCCGTGGGAGTGGCTCTTTCCCACAGGCTGGGCACAGTTTTGGGGTGTGGGGTCCAGGGCCTGGGAGCCGAGGACAGAGCAGGGGCCTCTCTTTTCACCATGGTTCTTGGCCTGGGAGCCAAACAGCAGCCCCCTCGACCTCCTGAATACCCTGGCAACTTCCCAGTCACGGCAGGTTCCACTGCCAGAGCCATTTATAACTCCCATTCCAGGCTCTGCTCTGCAGTGGAGCTCCCAGGAGAGCTGGGGGGAGGGGCAGCCACTGCTGGGAGCTGCAGGCCTGGGTATGAGGCCCCGGCCTGAGCCTCAGAGGTGGCAGGAAGATGGGCACAGAGGCCAGCGGGGTGGGGCTGGGGGGCCTTCCATGGGCCATCTCCCCACGTGACCCTCGCTCTGGGTCTGGAGTCTGCTCCTTGGGTGGTAAGAGCATGGTAGAGCGGGTGAATGTGAAAGTCGAGGGGCTGGTAAGGGATGGGCCCAGCAGTCAGGAGCTTGGGCCCCCTGGCCTCTGCAGGGGCCTCATGGGGCCGAGTCCCCAGTGAGCAGGCAGGAGGAGAAGGATGCAGAGTTGGACAGGAGGATCGTTGCCCTTCGCAAGAAGAACCAGGCCTTACTGCGCAGGTACCAGGTGAGTGGGCTGTGATGGGCTGGGAGGACTGACTGGGTTGGCACTCCCTGTCCGATCTGCAGACCCTGAATAGTTGTCTCTCCCTGCAGGCTCTGGGCCTGGGACCAGGGTTAGGTTGGGTGCGTTCCATCTCAGGGGCTCTGTGAGGGTCCTGGGGACTCTGTGATGTAGTGCCTCTGCCCCCTGGTGTCCCACTGGTGTCTCTCTGTGTAGGCCTGTCGACATCTGTGTCTGTGCACTTGGGGGGCCATGGCCTGTGCTGACCCCGGGCCCTCCCACAGGAGATCCAGGAAGACCGTCGGCAGGCGGAGCAGGGGGGCATGGCTGGGACCACGCCGGAGCTCCTCCGTCCTGACGGCCTCACTGTCACCATCAGCCAGGTTCCTGGAGTAAGACCCACCCAGCAGACAGGGTGGGGTGGCAAGGAGGTGGAAGCCCAGCCCGTGCCAGGGGAGCACAGCTGCCCCCGCTCCTCTGCTTCTCCCGCTTACATTCTGGGGCATACCTACCAGCTCCCAACCTCATGCAGCCCAGGCCACTGCTGGCCCCCATCCCCAAAGGGCCACAGCTGAAAGGTGACCAGATAGAAGCCTCTTCATGCCCTTTTCCAGCCCCAGAGCTCTGCACCCGTACCCCCAAGCACAGGCCGCTCGTAAACCTCAAACCCCAGGGGCACAGAGACGTTGGGGCTGAAAGCCAGGAACAGCGTCTGAGGGACAGAGCCTCATTGTCTGAGTGTTTTGGATTTCCCAGCTCAGAGATGGTGGGCCACTGTGGAGTCTTGGGCCCCTGGGTGGCCCCAGGCCCGGATAACCTAATGCCACTGGTATGTGAACGCCTCGCAGCGTCAGCTCCTCTGTGGGCATTCCAGGGAGGGCCAGGGCTGGAACCCAGCCTGGGGAACCACCCAAAGGGCCCAAGCCCCAGCTTCTGTCCAGTGCTGTCTATGTGGCGTGACGGCATGGCCCCTCATTCTGCAGGGGAAGCGGGTGGTCAGCCGGAACTGGGCAAGGAGCGCCCTTGGACCTGGAGCAGCCAATGAGATGCTTGAGGATGAGGAGGCAGAGGCCCACGCGGGCACCTTCCGCTTGGGGGAGCGGGTGGAGCTGGCTGTGATCATGGAAAACAAAGCCGAGGTGAGCAGTGCTGGTGGGGGGAGCCGGGTGCCAGGAAGGCAGCCTCTTCTTCTCTGGCTCTGCCACACTGCCCATCCGCATCTTCCCCAGGCCAAGCGGATCGTAAGTGAGAAGCCCACCAGAGCAAGGAGCCAGGGGGCAGAAGGGTCACCTGGAGGGGGCTTGGGCCGGAGCCCCTCCATGCAGATGGCCATCAGCTCAGATCCTGCCTGGAAGGTAGCTCTTCAAGAGGGGCTGGGGACATGAATGTGGTGGTCCCCTTTCGGGGGAGGAATAGAAGCTGAGTCACATATGTCCCCCTTTGCGAGGACGTGGCCCAGGCAGGACCTGCAAGAATTTCCCACTCCTTCTTCCTTTCTCTGGCCAGTCTCCACGTTGGGTGGGTCTTGCAGTGAGATACAGTGTAAGCCAGAGGTGTGACCTAGCCCCTTACCCTACCTGGACATCTGGTAGCAAGCTGGGGGGGAGGTGGGGGGGTCTGGAGGTCTGTCAGGAGGGTGTAAGAGACTGGCCATGTGCCAGGTGTGACCTCTAGGTGGCAGCAGCCCCTAGTCTTGGCTCTCGCTCACAGCCGCTGGGTGGTGCCTCTCCACCCTGCCTGCACCTGACCACACACCTCAGCGACAACTCTGTGGATAGATGCTGTTATTATCCCCATTTTACAGATGAGGAAATGACACACAGAGAGGTTAAGTAACTTGCCCAAAAGACACCACTAATGCGTGGACGGAAACCGTGCCTATAGCAAACAACATGTTAGAGATGGAATGGATCTAATTTGTTTGGTGGGGGGACCTCAAGACCTTGAGAGAGGAAGGGGTTAGTAGACTCTGGATCCCCATTCCAAGCTCAGGGCTCTTTCTGTTTCGACCCCGTGGTGTTTTGTGTCTTCTCCCTGCAGGGTGTCCGGGAGCCCCAGAGTCCAGGCCTGGTCCCAGGCCCAGCTCCCCGCCGGCCAGTGGGGGGGCCCCTGGAGGTGGGCTGGGACTATGCCCAGTGGAAGCAGGAACGAGAGCAGATCGACCTGGCCCGCCTGGCGCGGCACAGAGATGCACAGGGTGACTGGCGCCGCCCGTGGGACCTGGACAAGGCCAAGCCCACGTGGGTGGCAGGGCTGGGCCCCCTGCTGGGTCGACATGCTTGCAGGGCTGAGTCAGGCTAAATGTGGGTGTCACTTGGAGGGCTGCTGGGACCCTCCCCAGGGTGATGAGGCTCTGCCTGACCCTCTGTTCAGACCCTGGGCTCAGGGCTGTGTGTGGGCACTGCGTTTCCCACCTTTCTCGGGCCCACCCTCTCCATGCTGTCCTTGGTTCCGTGTCTGGGCTTGGGGCTGGGGCTGGGGCAGGAGGTGTCAGCCCACCAGCAGCCTTGCAGCCTCTGTGCTCCCTGCCAGCAGCCCACCTGACTCCCTCTCTCTGCAACGCAGGCCACAGGACTCCAGCAAGCCTTGGGAAGAGGGCCCGGCCAGGGTGGGCAGCACGAGGGGTGAGCCAACACCCACCTTTCCTGGATTTTTTCACCCCTTGCCCCCGCTTCCTCTCTGTTCCCTGTCTCTTGGTTTACCACTTATTTTCAGAGCTGGAAGGAAGCATGGAAGGACATCTTCCTTCCTCTCCCTCCCTATCAGAGGAGGGCACCACTTCCCATCCTCCGAACCCACAGCCCCTGTCCTGGATTCTGACCCCAGAAGGTCTGGGGAGAAGGGCTCACCAGGAAGTCAGCGCTGGAGTCCTTTTGAGGTGTTGGTCCCTTGTGGGCGGCAGCTGCCCCTTGCCTGTTATAGGAACAGAACTCTGCGTCGCTGGCCCCTCATTTTACACACAAGGGAGCTTGAGGCTGGAGAGGCTCTGCCGGTCACCTAGTCAGGAGTGACACAGCGAGCACAGGGACGCAGCTCCCCTGACCCCCCAGGCCAGGGCTCTTTTTTGGGAGCCAGAACACTCATAGCTGGCGGCTTCCTGGTCCCGAAAGAACTGATGTTCTTGCTTTGGGTCTTTTGTGACGCCCACCCTTTCCCCATTTCCTTTTTCCACTTAGGCCCCAGGGGCCACCGAAAGCTACAGCCCCCACCGTTTCCCCCTGATGGCAAAGGTGAGTTGGGACAGGAGGAGGAGCAGGTCCCATGGGCTGGTGAAGGAGCTGGGCTGCTATGGACCTCTTCTCTCTTGATTTGTGGACCATCTCTTGCAGGCGGTACTACTCGGGGTGGGCAACCCAGCAGACCTTTGGTGGCGCTGGCCACGCACAGCAAAGCTCGGGGGACAGAGAGGCTGACTGGCAGGGCCCGCAGGTAACATGTGGCAGGGAGCAAAATTGAGGGAGGCATCAGGGCTCCCTGATTTCCTGGCCCTCCCCTGCCCCTGGGAGGTCAGGCCCAGCACTGGTCCAGGTGCCTGCTCCAGCCCCACCCCCACCCCGGGCCTCTGCCTCTTGGCTGACTGCTGCCTTGTGGCAGGTTAATGAGATGCGGGGAGAGGCCATCAGCAAAGGCAGCAGCAGCGAGAGCCTGGTGTCCAGGGAGGCTGGTGGTAATTACAGCAGTTACCTCCCCTGGGAAGTCAGGCACGCCTTTCCTAGGCAGCGCAGGCCAGGACACACACGGAGTCCCCACAGAACTCAAGGTGCTGCCGGCTTGGCCATAAACAGCAGCTGGGGACTTGCAACGGGGCTACGGTGGGCGGTGTTCAGAGGAAGTGGCTGGGTTTGGGGAGGAAGGTTGGGCTGGAAGGGAAGCATCCTGGAGCCTCGTTCTGGCTCTGAGGTTCCTCTGAGACCCTTGGGCTCTCGCTCCTCCCTGGAGGACATGGGCTGCTGGCTATGGAGCAGGTGACGTGAAGTGGGATGGGTAGTAGTGGGGCCTGCCATGTTCTGTGTTTCTGCAGGTGGGAAATGAAGGGAGGCAAGGAGGAGCTGGAGAGCCAGGAGGTGGGTACTTGGGCATAGGATGGGGCGGGATAGGGGCATGCGCCCTGAATTCACCAACCAGCAGAGCCGACCTCTTGTTGTCAGGGAAGCCCAAGCACCAGAAGGACTCCAGATGAGAAGGAACACGCGCAGACTCCGAGCAGGATGGAGCCGGGCGGACCCATGAGTGTCCCAGCGACCAGCCCAGCTCCAGCATCAGCATCACCAGAGGAGCCAGAAGGGGCGTCAGGAGCTTCGACAGCCAGTCCTGAGCCTGGCTCTCCACGAAACACGGACTTGCTTCCCCTCGACCTCTCTCTAGGATGTGCCAGTAGCCCTGGGCCCGGGGAGAGCACGTGTGTGCTCAGTCCAAGGCCTGGGACCCAGGAGAGCCCTGTGTCCTGGCTGGAGGGTCACGAGCAGCCCCTGGGGTGGACCGAGCCCCAGGCTGAGCCAGAAGCCCAGACTTGTTCTGGGCCCCCAAAAGGGGCAAGGCCCCTGGAACCCAGAGAAGACAGGCCTGGCAAGGCTGGGGCCCAGCAGGTCCTGGCACCTCGAAGCAGACCCCCCAGAGGAGGCAGCCAAAGGGCGAGGGGCACAGGAGGTATGAGGCGCAGGACAGGGGGTCCTGCCCCTGCAAGAAGATGCTGAGCAAAGCTCTCGGGGGCAGGGGGCCGGACTGGGGAGGGGAGGAGGGAAGACACGGTCAAAAATCTTTGAGCTCTGGGCACGCGCTGGCTGGTGGCTGTGGCAGCCTGGCCGAGCAGTTTGGCAGACTCTCCAGTGGAGTGACACTGTGAAGACAACGAGCCAACCCCTGCACCTCACGGGCACCCCCCTGTGCACGTGTGTGCTCTCACCAGCAGGTAGAGCCCCTGGCGTATCCCCACGCCACACCTGGTCTGTGAGGCTGGCAAGCCCTGCCCCAAGCCTACTGCTGCCCAGGCCACAAGCTCGCTGACCATGGCGAGATGACAAGGCTTGGAAGCACTCAGCACCTGGCTCTCCTGGCTCCCATCACCCTCAGGGCCTGGCCTCCCTCTCCGGCTGCCGGCTCCTGGCTCCACAGGTACAGACAGCCTCAGCAGCTGGCATGGCCAGCCCAGGCTCGGGCCCTTTCCTACTCCCCTGCCTCGCACCCAGGTGAATTACAGTCCAACACTCACAGGATGGCCAACCTGGGGATCTCACAATCAGCTGGCAGCCTCCTGCCTTTCTCTGGGCCTCAGCCTCCTGGAAGAGGAGGCTGAGGCCCAGAGAAAGGGAGGCCACAGCCAGCAGGGACAGAGCTGGGGACAGAAGAGTAGAGCTCAGGTCTCTGTGAAAGGAAGGGTCTCTGGAGAGTCTCTGAAATGGGGCGGGGCGGGGGGAGGAAGGAGGGGCCAGCTTCCTCTCCCCACAGCAGGCGCAGGAGCCCACCGTCAGGGACCTCGTCCCCCACCCCCAGGTCAGACATGGAGTGCGCCCTGAACGGGGGCAGAGGGAGCCTGCCACCCAGGGCCATTTCCTGCCATCTCCAGCTTCCTCCTCCCACCGCCTCCCTGCACAGTGTCATGCCAGAGCAAGGTCTCAGGCAGTGACCCAAGAGGCAGAGAAACAGCGACTCCAGCTAAGTATGACATCAGGACTTGTCTTTCCTACTTAGTCTCCTTTCCCGTCCCTCCCCTGAGGCCCACGTCTCCGCACAAGCTGTGGCTCCCTCTCAATTCAACAAACATTTCCTGAGCACCCACTACCAGCAATGCAGCTGGTGGGCGACGGTGACTTTGCCAGCAAGAGGGAGGGAAGGAACCCCTGCATCTGGCAGACCCAGGCTGTGCAGCAGGAGCTGTTCTTGGCTGTAGGTGCCCGACAGGGGCTGGGGATGGTAGTAGGAGCCCAGAGGGAACCATCCCACCGCTGCTCGCAAAGGCAGGCGCGTCTCCCTTTCTCATCGTGTGTACCCTTTGCCCCCAGTCCCCTGCTTGGATCTCCCCACGTGGCTCTGCCACGGTTGTTCCTCTCTGCTGAGGGTCCTGGGCCTCACCAGCCTCTCTGGGCTCTCTAGGGAGTGCCCGGATCATCCCCAGCATCTCTCCACTGTCAGTGAGGCCTAAACTGTGGCTCAACTGTGTGAAGGCTGGGCTTCCTCACTGGCTCTTGCTCCGCTCTCCACCCCCTCTATTGAGGAAGCATGAGGAGGGGGTGTCTTTTTGGCAGATCAGATTGTTTAGAGCAGTGCCTCTCATACATTAAGGTGCAGAGTAATGCAGATTCTAACTCGGGAGGTCTGGGCTGGGCCCGGGAACTTGCATTTCTACTAGGCTCCAAGTGCCGCCTCTGCTGCTGCTTCCTGGACCACAGTGTGAGAGTAAGGGTTTGGACTAGAGTGTATGGAGGGCTAGGGGCAAAGACAGACTCTAGACTCTAAGGGCTGGCTGCTGGCTCTGTAGGGGATGGGGGCAGGCTGCCCCTGCCCGGTGGGAGCTTCCTGGCCTCAGAGTTGGGTGGGACACTGACGCACTGGGTAGATGCTTGAGAGTGGGTGGTGTCAACTTCCTGTAGTGGGGAGTGAGAAAGCTGGTTGGGAACGGGACGAGGTGAAGGGGGTTGGAAGAGGTGAGGACTCATCAGAGGAATTTTGGAAAGGCTTGGGAACATTCTGTGCCTAAGGGAAGAAGACCCCTGTGAGATATGAAAAGGCAAGGGTGAAAGAGTCCAAGCTCAAGCTTTCCTTTTGCCTTCCAGTCACGTGTGCGTGGCTTTGGAACATGGCACTGGCTCTGGAACTCACGACTCCCAAAGGATGGAGCTGGGGTAGAGCAGGTTCGGGCAGCCTCGAATTCAGATGTCTCCCAAATAACTGTGATCCAGAATTTGAATTCTAAGATTCACAAACTTCCCCCAGCCCCCAGTGCCCCCAAGTGTACAGATGTGCCTTCATTGAAGGGTCTGTGCCAAGGCATGTTTGACTATGGGATGGGGATGTAGAACTTGGGCAGAGCTCTGGTTGAGGCCTCACAGCAAGACCTAAGCAGGAGAGGAAGCTGGACAAAAGGGCTATGGAGAAATAGGGCTTCTCTCCCTTCTGGATGTTAGGAGAAAGGGATGTCATGGGAATGAGTCACTAGGGCTTGGAGAGACTGGAGTCTGGCACAGGACGTCTTCATTGCAGGAGGACTGTAGTGTAAGGCAAGCATCACCGAACTTTTCTCAAAAAAGGGGAGCCCTTCTTCAGGAACAATGAACCAGCAGCTCTGGGGGCCACCCCTCCTGCTCTAGGATGGAACCAGCTAAGGAACAGGAGGGAAGCGTAGACATCCCTCCACAAAGCTCGGGACCATGGAAGGCTGCTCTGTTTCCTTCTGGCTCCTTTGGTTAAAGGCCTGGCTGGGAGCCTTCTTCTTGGATTCCCTTCTCCTCTCCAACCAACAGACAAGACTGCTCCTCAAAGGTGGGAAGTTCTTCATGGGACACGGCTTCAGGAGCCCAGGCACAGAGCTGGAGGAACTGACAAGGGAGAGTGCAGTGGGTAGTAGGGAGCCAGCAGGGAGATGACAGCTTTACCTAAGGCCTCAAAACAAGGAGGGCAGAAGAGGTGGAAAGCATCTCTGTCCTGGCCCATATCCCCTTACAGGGGGGAGCAGCAGACCACATTGTGTAAGGGAGGTATCTTGGGGATGATAGGCAGCATGGTTGAGGGGAACAAACATGGGCCTTGGAATCTGAGAGACTGAATCTGAACCCTAGGTCTGCCACCTGCTAGCTAGATGACTCTGGTCAATTTTAACATCTAAAAGCCTCAGTTTTCTTGCCTGCAAAATGGAGCTAGTAATACCTATGATGAAGGGTTGTTAAGAGGAAGATAAGAATATGCAAAATATACCTGGCATACCATAGGCACTCTATTCACAGTAACACACAGAAGGCACTCAGTAAATATCTGTCAAATAAATAAAGTAGCTATTTGTTGTGATCTCTGTCTACTTGGTTTTCTATCTTTTCCATTGTCTTCTCTTTTAGTCTCATGGTCACTGGAGTCAATACACTCTCAGGAAAACAGGGATGGATTGTAAATGTTACCCAGCCTTCTAGGACAGTGAGCTGCTTTTAATCCCCCGGGGTAGTCTGGTTGAGTTGAAAGCATCACGAAGTGACTCTGCTCTTACAGGGAATGTTCTCTGCCCTCATCCACCCGCTGGATCACAAGGATATCCTAAGCATTTCCCCCTGACTTTGCACACTGCCTCTTGCAGCTCAGAGTGTTTCCTCTTTTCTTCTGTTTACATCATAGCAATCTCAGGAACTCACTCCCCAGAAACAAACTCCTTTGTGGAGTTTGCTCCATGCCTCCCAAAGTTTTAGCAGCCAAAGGAGCAGCATGCCGGTATTTTCTTATAATCAAGAGACGGGTAATTGGGGATCCCTGGCAGCAGGGGCTCCCCAGCTATCTAACAAGTCCCAAGTTTGGAAGGTTTGACCACCAGTCAGCTCCAGCCCCAAACCCTAGCCTCAGGGACAGGAATAACAGGAAAAGATGGCACTGGACCCTGAAAAGAAAAAAGGAAATGGCAAAAATCCCACTTTGGCCATGTCTTCTTATTTGGGGGCTAAATCAGGGGGGGTCAAGGGAATAGGAGAAACTAAAGGCACTGCTTCACTTCTGCCTCTTAAGTCATTTATCAGTGTCCACAGACCCCGCAAGCGTCTCTTCCTGAGTGAGAGATATCAGGGCTTACGAGGAAGAGCTGACACAGGGTGACCACAGCCCCACCGAGGGGGAGAAGGCGAGGCCGGGGAAGGCAATGAGAGAAGCCGCGTAAGGCACAGACCAAGGCTGCTTTCTCTCATCAAGTCTGCCGGCCTACATCACGGCCTCCCATTAAGCATCCACTTGACGCCGGGGAAGTGAAATAGCACAGACCTGGCACCAGAAAGGACAAATGTGGCACCCACTGCTCCTTTTAAGGACTGGCTGGAGGAGCTGCAGGCCCCAAGGCAGGAGGTGATGCAAACACATCAGTACCTTTGTGGGAGGGGGAGGGAGGACTCTTTCAGGCCTGCCTCCTTCTTTTTTTTTTTTTTTTTTGCGGGCCTCTCACTGCTGTGGCCTCTCCCGTTGCGGAGCACAGGCTCCGGACGAGCAGGCCCAACGGCCATGGCTCACAGGCCCAGCCGCTCCATGGCATTCGGGATCCTCCCAGACCGGGGCACGAACCCGTGTCCCCTGCATCGGCAGGCGGACTCTCAACCACTGCACCACCAGGGAAGCCCCATTGTTGGTTATTCTTGAAGGTTGCAGGAGAGCTTGCCCAGGAGAGCTTGTTAAGAAGGATAAGGAGGCAGGGGATTCCCTGGTGGCGCAGTGGTTGAGAGTCCGCCTGCCGATGCAGGGGACACGGGTTCGTGGCCCGGTCTGGGAAGATCCCACATGCCGCGGAGCGGCTGGGCCCGTGAGCCATGGCCGCTGAGCCTGCGCGTCGGGAGCCTCCGCAACGGGAGAGGCCACAACAGTGAGAGGCCCGCGTACCGGAAAAAAAAAAAAAAAAAAAAAAAAGGAATAACCAACAATGAAGGCTTTTTAAACTCTAGGGACACAGTGTTTCCTCTTCCCTCAGCAGGGCAGCTGGCTTCAACCAAGAAAGAGGGTCAAAAGTCACCTTTGGATAACCATCTGTTCAAACCGTAATACCCTAACCCCAAGTTACTGAATCAGAGGGAAAGGCTGGGCCAGTGCTTTTCACATTCCAGCGCGCATCCGACACCGGCAAGGCTGGTTAACACAGTGCGGAGCTCCTCCTCCTGAATTTCTCATTCGGTCGGTATGGGATGGGGCCTCAGACATGGCGTTTCTAACAAGTTCCCAGGTCATGCTGATGCTGATGGTCTGGGCACTGGTGTAATGTTTACTCCCTGCCCCTTCACATTTCTTTCCATGCATCACTTTTGCCCAAAGGGACAGTCCCTCCCTTGAAAATATATTAATTACCTCATGTGAATATACTGTACTTTTATTCCCAAGATCTCGAAGCCCTGTCACACCTATTAGCTCCATGTGCTCTCATGAATTCCCATTTGGTTAGGAGGAAAGAGAGAGGTCACGGGCGATAACCCATGCCATCGTTGAGTCTGTAGGCTGCCTGTCTTCCAGTTCAGGGGTCCCTCCGAAGAGCACACTGCCTCCCCAACCCAGATCCTCGTGATATGTGAGCTGCCTACAGCTCAGAGACTGGCTGCTGTGACTCAGCACTGCCCAGACTACTAGCAGGGAGCTGAAGGGACAGGTGGCCTCCAGGACAAGGTGGGAGGAGACCTCAACTCATCCTCTGAACATGGAGGTAGCAGAGAGAGGTAGAGGTAAAAGGAAATCCTTGGTAACCAGCAACTGCTTTTTTGGACAAGTTGGTTTGGGGACTTTTGAGGCTCATTCATATACTGTAGGCAATAAATAAATAGTTCTTGAAATAATGGTAGTGGTTTATGGAAAATGTTCTAAGGAAGGTTAGAATCTTACTGCTGATTAACTGATGAGCTATTGTAAAAACAGATTACTGAAGTTAAGGAAACAGGAAAGTAACAAGGGTAGATTCTTGTTGGCATGACTGTAAATTCCTTGAGGGCAAGAACTGTATGGTAATTTTCTGGTCCCATAGGAGCAGCTTAACAAATGTTTATAGAATGGAATGCGGCACAGGGAAGCTGGTTTGGCTCTGGTGCTCCTTACTGACCAGGTGGCTCAAGGACACTGTGTGCCACTGGGAGCCATGGCTGCTTCTGCACTTAGGACAGACAGCCTGGTAGAGTCTGGGAGTGTGGTTAAAAAAAAAGATTTCGTCTTTGTATTTTTAAATTAGCTACTGGAGGGAACAAAGAGCATAACACAGGTTTTCTGGCAGCAGAAACCTACATGTTATGTCAGCAAGTAAAACAGATGCGACCCAAAAACTGTTGATAGAGCAGATATTTTTATAGCTCAAATTGGCCACAGGGCCAGGACAAAGGAGACAATGAATGGGTTACATATTCTGTTGCCTCCTTGAAGCACCACATGGAATACAGCTGTGGACTCCTGGCGCCTGGCAAGAACAGGCAGGCCAAGCCCAAGCCCCGCAACCTGGCAGTGAAGAAACCGCAGCCAGAACGGCCAGTGCAGCTGTGATCTAGCAATTCACCTCCCTGAACCAAGATTCTCGCCTGTGGCTACGCAAGTGGATCATGACAGTGACACCACGATGACTCTAGGGCCAATGCTATCCAACGCAGTGATAAACCAGGTGATCAACAGTGCCAGGCACTAAGCTTTGTGCTGGTCCTCTGAAACGAGCAAGGCCACTGTGGTCCCTCCCTCCACCCAGGGAGAACAACAAAATGTACAGCTGTGGCCCTTTTGTTACTGCATTGCAATTCCAGAAATACCACCATTCTCTGCAGACAGGAAGGGGAGGGCAATTATTATCCCTTTTAAATAGCTGTGGTAGCCCTAAAGCTCCGGACCTGACCTTTCAGTTCCCCTTAAAGAAACATGTAGAAACAAGTAGATGCTCTCCACTCAGCATTTCAAAACAGGATATAAATACTCAACGAAAGAACACACTATCTTAGGATTCCCTAGTGAAAACCAAAAAACAAGGTAGACAGAAAAAATTCCAAAGCTGTGGTATCATATGTGTAGAAATCTCGAGCTGTTAGGGAGAAAAATATTTCTTATGCCGGAAACTTCACAGAAACACTTCCTCAGCACAGTGGGGGAAAGAAATGATACCCACACAAGCCCAGTCTAAATGGCTTAGCAAACTCCTCACCCCTCACCCTCCAGAACTACGGTTTCAAAAGAGGATTATTTCATCAAATGCAGGCTGTCGAGAAATAAACGCACACAGTCACTTCTAACATAAACACCTAGAAATGATCCAGGTAGTCCCAGTGCAAAGCAGTTAAAGGAAAATAATCCCCCTTCACCCAGACCTCTCCTTCCCAGCTCAAAACCTGATGGACAATTTTGCAGCTGATTTCTAACCCTTGAAAATAAAGCTATTCCAACCGCTGCTCCCTGCCACCAGGCCCTGTTCCGGTGGAACAGTGACCTTCGCACTGGCCAGAGGCTCCTGCTGCACACACACACTGCTGTACGTGCCCAACGTGTGAAGCCGTGTGCAACTGCAGAAGCCACATGTCCCCGTCTACAGAAAGGAGGGGCTGGCTTGAAGAACTTGGGAAACTCACTCCCCTTCTGCTCTGCCTTACCAAGCCCTCTCACAGAAAGCCATTGTGTAGGCTCAAGAGGGAAATAAAAGAAGGGTGGACTTTTTCCATGCTCCCCTGCGGACCACAAGGTGATGGAAAAGCACAGCAGCCACCCCCCAACAGCTCCTGAGAAGTACAGGCCTCAGGGGGCCCCACCGACACTGGCTTCTCACTTGGGTTCGCACTGGGCAACACTAATAACGAGCTGAGCTCAACTGCTTGCTGTGTATTTTACAGCACAACTAATCCCTTATATTTGTGCTTTCCACCCACATGTCTTTTATTGTTTGCTCACCTTTGAAGCAACCTACACCTTCTCTCTGCCCTGTGGCTCTCTCACCTCCTCCACTGTAGACAAAGCTCTGTCCAATCACTGCAGACACATCCACTTGTCTCCCCCAGTATTAGCACTTCTCGGGCTTTCTGGGGACCAGTGGTTTAAAGGCGAGAACAGCGATGCTATATGGCGGCTGACCCTCACCTCAGCTCAGCTCTCAGCCAGCTCAATGTTTATAATAATTCTCAATCTGCATGCTTACTGGTCCCTCAGCTCCCTCAGCTGGGCAGCTGCTCAGAGTCCTTTAAAGGCAGAACTTTTCCCAACCGTTTTAGGGTTGGCAAAAGGTAGCTGAGCTAGATATCACTGTTCTTTCAATCCCGTGATTGCTTCCCGAATAAGATGGATTCCTGCCACCCTTCAATTTGGTCAAACCATCAGGCACAGAGAACGTTAGAGCAATTGTTTTTTCCTCTTACACCTTATTCATTACCACCCGTCCACCACACCTTAGACTATTACCTCTACTCCTTCCCCAAGAAGCATGAAAAGAGAAATGATCGACTTACACAGGCTGACATTGAGTTCTTAGAATGTATTTTTGTTCACCTGAAAAATAAAACTTTTAAAAAATATACAGGACTTTTTGAGTACAGGTATATCTTAAATGGCTGGATTATAAATAATGTCTCTGGTCACACTCACAGCTAGAGCTGGAGCTAATGTCCCAATTCCAGTGAAGGCGTTAGAGAGTCAGGAGACCAGCAGCTGGACCCACGAGTGGTTTCTCTAGACTCTGATCCATCCCAACGTAGATTAAACAGTCCAGAATGCAGGGGTCAGGATGGGGACAGGGGATTGGACTCCCAGATGTTCTCTTGCAAGTTCAAAGGATTCTTGGAATAAGAGATCGATTTACAAATTATTAAAATATAGGACTAAAAATTCACACAGTAAATATAAATTACAGGCTATTATTTAAGTTATAAAGTGGCATTTTATGTTTCTTCCCCCAGGCCCTCACCAAAAATTTAAAAAGGCCTCAGGGCTTCCTAATGACCGAAGTGCTCAGAAATCTCCTTCAACCAAGACACCTTGGGGGTGCAACCAGCCTGCCCCTATAGGCTATGATAGCTCAGCTGCTATTACCTTGCCCACACCAGGACATGGCTTAAAGCAAGGCTGCTGTCCCGTAAACTTGGATCAGAGCTAACTGGAGTGTAAGCCAGAAAACAGGAGAGACAAATTGTTTCAGGACTCAGGTGGATAAGTTGTTGTTGTTGTCATTGTTTTAAAGTGCCTCATTTCCCAAAAAGGAAACATGAAAGGGTTTGATATCTTGTCACTACCCACACTCAACTGCCTAAAAGCAAGTGGCGGAAGGAAACGGAATCCAAATTGAGGATGTATAATTCTTGCTGCCCCAGAGCTAGCTCTACATATGTCATTTCACTCGATGTTTCTCATCTCAATAGAAGTATAGGCTGCATATAAGTAGAGCTTATAAGGAGAGGTAAAGACAAGCCAATTTAACCTTTCTATGGCTGGTCTATTATCTGGCTATCCAAACACAATCCGGAGGTTGAAGCCCACCTTTCGGCCTATGGCGTTCCACAGTACAACTCATAACCAGAGGGTGTGCTCAAAGCTCTGGTTTCACAACGGATTTCGTCCTAATCACAGGGCTACACTGCCACTACAGGCTCAGGGAAGAGGGAAGGTGAAGGTGATTACTGGAACAGACCAGATCTTAAAGAGCAGGGGGGAAAAAAAAAAAAAAAACACTTGTGAGCCACTCTACTTACAAAAGCTTGCTCTTCCTAAAAGAACTCTGTGAGAAGGCCAAGGGGTGAAGCACAGAGACATTGCTATTTCCCTTCCTTCTTCCCTGGCCCATATCCAGATACTTAGGGCTGCAACAGAAAGCCTCTTAGGTGGGGGCACTAAGGTGGGAAGAGGAGAGCAGGGGATCAGTACATTCCCCACCCTCGCTGAACTCCTTCTACTTCTCCAAAGGTTTTCCATTGTCCTTTCAACAAGTTTAAGAATGATTATACTTTTATCTTGTCTAACCCTAATGTGTCATAAATCTATCTTTCTGAAACAGGAGGGGGGAAAGGGGAAAGAGTGGGTAATGAAAAAAGTGTTTGTGCCCTTCTGGCTAGCTGCACTTTGGGGGCCAGCAAATAGCCCTTGCTTAGCCCCATCCATCAGTCAGTAGCTACCCAGGGTGTAGGAGGATACATGTAGTTATATGTAATTATAGCTTCTAGTGCATATGTCAACAACTATATACAGGGATCTATAAATTAAATGCATCTGTGGCCACTGCAACTAGGTTGACGTACCTGAGCTCCACTACTTTTGGTGCCCTCCTCCTTGCGAGAGCTTCGGCTTATTAAAGAAGAGCCCCTACAGCTCCCTCCTTCCCCTGAGTCTTGGGGGAAAGCCCGAGTCACCCCTCCACGTAAGATACCGAAGAGCTAGCGGCGCAGAAGGGTTCGGTGCTGGGATCTCCCCACCGCTCCCCCCATCCCCCTTATGGCTCAGGGCCCTGGCGCAGCACGGTCCTAGGAAGACAAAACACCGAACCCCCGGAGAATCGTGGTCCCTTGGCTGAAGATCCGACTTCAGGCCCCTCGCCCCTGCGGCGAGCGCGCGATCGTCGGGGGAAGGGAGGCGTTCACTCCCGTGGGGGTCACTCCCGCGGGCTCCCCGCCCGGTCCTGCTGCAAAGTCCTGCCTCCGGGCTTGGGGAGGATGGTTTCCGGCCACCCCTGGCACGGAGGGGTTCAACGACTCCCGGGCGCCGCCGCCGCTTCCTTCTCGTCCTCCTCGGCCCCCTGCGGCTGCTCCAGCGGCCCGGCCAGGGGTCTGTCGGCAGAAGGCTCAGGAGACACGGGCCGCGCCGCCTGCAGCGGGGGCGCGTCGCGCGGCGCCTCGCGGCGGGACGACCCCGTGGTGTTGGGCCCCGCCGCAGCCGCCGCCCCTGAAGTCCCGGACGGGCCGGTGGCGTTGGAGCCGCCGGGGGGCGGGCCGGCGGCTCCTCCCGAGGTCCCGGCGCCCACCGGCTGCCAGATGAGGCTGTAGTAGACGGCGAGCACGATGGCGGCCAGCGACACCGAGAGCACGTAAGCGAACACGGTGGCGAGTCGAACCCACTTCTTGTTGGTCTTGGCCGCCATCTTCGCCTTCTTGTCCCCGGTGTAGGTGGCCGGCTTGCCCCGCTCGGCCGGGGCCGCGTCGCGCTCCTTCATGGGAGGGCCCCGGCCTTTGCCCCGGTGCTCCACGGCCCCGGCTGGAGGGGGCCTGGCGGCCTGCAAGGACTGGGCAAGGGGCGGCCCGGTGCCCTCGGTTCCCGGCCACTCGGCTCTCCGCCGCCGCTCCTCACGCCGCCAGCCCGCAGTCCGCCACCGTGTCGCTGCAGCCGCCGCCGGGGCCTGGATCAGTCACCGCCGCCAGCGCCGCCGCCGCCGCCGGCCCGTCAACTGCTTCCCCGCCGCCGCCACAGCCACAGCCGCCACAGTCGCCCGGCTCCGAGTCCCCATCCGCCGCCGCCGCCGCCTGCCCGGCCGCCGGCCGCCCGGTCTCCAGTGGCCGCGCGGACAGCGCTCTCTTCTCCTGCCCGGCTCCCCCGCCTCTCGCGCCGGCAACAAGGGGCGGGAGAGGGCGCTGCTGGGGGCTGCCTCTTAAAAGGGCGACGGCGGGGTCCGGAAGTACCGCACGGGGAGGCGGTCTGCAGGCGGGCGCCGCGAGCCCCGCCGGGACGCCCCGTTAAGAGAGAGTTAACGGAGGCAGGCTCTTAAAAGGGCAACGTCGCCGCAGCCCCTTACGGGCTGGCGCGGCGACGGTGGGAGCCCGGGGCGCTTCTTTAAAAGGGGAACGGCGTCGTTTGGGGCGGAGTGGTGAACTGGAATGGGGCCGGGGAGGGGCGGTCGGAGCGCAGAGCTGTCAACTCTGGCGCCTCCTCTCCGTGTCCAGACTGTCCGAAGTGACAGGTGGTATAGCAGCAACGGCTTCCGCTCCCAGGCCCCAGGCCTCAGTTTACCCCCAGAAGTGGGAGTGATTTCACGTTGGTGCTCTCGACTCGCGCCCCGTTCCACGTACCCGCCGGGCGGGGCTTAAGACCCCTTTACACCTAGCGAGTCTGGACCATGTCGTCTGGCGTAGGCAGCCAAGGAGCTGGAGCGTGCACTGTGGTTACAGCTGGTCGCGCCCTTTCCCAGCCCTCACCCCCCACCCGCCGCCGGATCCCGCCTGGGCTTCAGGCTCTCCCGATTCTCTGTCCTCGGAGATCCCCGAGTCGGCTGCCCAGACCTTCCAGAGCTTTCGGGACAGTGCAAGTGCTGAGCTGTTTCTCCTCCCACCTTAGTCCTGAAGTTTGCAACAGGTCCCAGGTCCCGCTTTGGGGGGATTCCGACTCCCGGGTTTGGGCTTGATGCATGGACTCAAGAGGCTGCCCTTGAACCGGTGGAGCGGCTTACAGTACAGGGCTTTTGCCTTCTCTGATCCTCTCCGGGTCTCAGAGCCTGGGCGGCTGTTGCCCTGCCATCCTTCCCAAGTGAGGCTTGTCATCCCTCGTTTAGGTGCTGTCGAACTCCTCCAAGCTCGGACTCTCAGTAGCCGCTTACCCTGTGCCTTCCCCCTCCTTCAGCCCTCCTCTCTTTTGGCTTCTCTCCTCCCCATTCCCTGTCTATGAGGTCTTCTAGAATTTCTGGTTCTCTCCTCCTTGAGTTCTGCTTCCTGTGTTCCCACAGCTGGGTGTGTGGACCTCCTGGGTATCTCAGTGGGTGTGGGAGACTGCCTTGGTGGGGGGGAGAGAGCCCAATTAGGTCGGTCCTAATTGGGTTCTGTGGGCGAACCACCCCTCCTGACTCCTGGCTTCAGACTCTGTGGGGCTGGACCATCTCTGCCTTTTCCATTTCCCCTCCTCCACAGGAACTCTTAGCTTCCAGACACCATGCCCCCTGATGAAGAAGCCCCATCCCATCACTGCTGCCCTGCCTCCCCCACTGCACAGAAGTCAAGTGGCTACCAGAGCTGAGTGTGTTGATCAGGGCTGGAACTCCAGGCCCATAGCCCAGCCTCTGACTCCTGAAGCTCAGGTGCGAGTCTGCCACTAGCAATGGCCAACTGGATGCTTATTTCCAAGAACAGGCTGCCTTTTTACTTTCTGAGAGATTTTAAGGACATTGAAAGTTTGGAGTGCTTATTGCCTTCTGGAGGCTGATGGGGAAAAGACAACCACTCCTTCCCCAACCTGCTGCCAGGGTGGCCAGAGCCCGTCTAGCAGGGCAACCTGTTAAGTCAAAATCCCTGAATTGCCTCTGGATGTTGAACTCTCTCTCCACCTTACTCTCTGGCCTTCCTGGCAGGACCGATCATACGAGCTGTACCAAGGTGAATTATTCTTAAAAGATTCCAGGTGAGGCCAACCCAAAGCCTCCTTCCATCTGCTTCCTTGAATGCACTCTGAATTTCTTCTGTTGCAAATTAAACTTCTTTCTTCTTACTTGGCTCCCAGCGGAGTAGGAAAACAGCCTGTCACTTTTTTCCATACTGAAGAATAGATATACTTGAAGCCCCTATTCAATTCCTCTCACCCTATTCTTCTCTAAACTAAACAGTGCCAGATTCTTTAACCTGTCATCAATAAGCCGTATTTATTATCTGGATTTACATAGTGTTTTTTACCCTAGGAACTCAAAATGCTTTCAGATATAATTGAGGCTGATCTCCCTGGTGCCTGAGCCATTAAGAAACCATTAGTGTATTCCTGTTGCAGGCAACTAAACGGCCCCCTGGTGGCCTGAAAGTGAATATGCTTCTCTAAGTGCCTCTCCGGGACTAAGGGTAGGCAGAGTCAGAGCAGAGAATCAAGGCAGCTTGGGGATAGAATGGGCCCAAAAGGTCCTCTTTTGTAAATACCCTCATGGACCCTAGAAGCTTCCCCACAGCATCCCTATGGAGCACTCTCCAGCGTTAGCTAAAAGACCCTCCATGTTGGTGTACGTTATTGTCTGCTTCCTAAGGCAGCCCTTTCAGGCTTCGGAAAGTTCTGACCAATTGTAACAGCAGCAGTTCTGACCAATTGTAACAGCATCCACACCTTTATTCTGTGCTAGGCACCATGCTAAGCACTTACATTCCTTGTCTCATTTGTCTTACAACAATCTATCAGGTAGTTACTATTTATCTTCATTTTAGAGATGAAGAGATTGCCTCCAAAAAGTTCAGTAGGGCTTCCCTGGTGGCGCAGTGGTTGAGAGTCCGCCTGCCAATGCAGGGGACGCGGGTTTGTGCCCTGGTCCGTGCCCACATGCCGCGGAGCGGCTAGGCCTGTGAGCCATGGCCCTTGAGGCTGCGCGTCCGGAGCCTGTGCTCCGCAACGGGAGAGGCCACACAGTGAGAGGCCGGCGTACCGCAAAAAAAAAAAAAAGTTCAGTAACTTGCCCAAGGTCACATAGCTAGATAGAATTCAAACCTGAGTCTTTATGACTCTAGAGCATTAGATACCGATCCCTGTTCTACTTTGCCTCACTGGCAGAGCTGAACTTTGTCTCTGTAGTGGATATTGGGAATACCACGCACATCACCCTCAGAATGGAGGCTCTCATTCCTCCAGCTGCTAGGAATGTTGGCTACTAATGGCTCACAGCTTGCCACTGTCCCTGGGAATTGCCCTCAGGCACCAAAGGAAGCTGTAACTCTCTCTTGGCCTACAAGACCAATAAATAGGGCCAAGTTGCAACAAAACCCAGCCAGAGATGTGCAGGGTTCCTGCTAGGGAAGAAGGAGGGCTCTATGCCCAAGGAGCTGCGGAAGTAGCCAGTATGTACTAGCAGGAGCAGGAGAGGATGTATTGGCTGGATCGAGGGGGAGGTGAATACTAAGTTGAATGAGGGGGAGTTTATTGATATGGGAACACTCTCCCATGAAACAGGATTTAACATCCTGACAAGGATCCTGGGAGACAGGCTCACCAAGTGAAATGGAAATGCCAGAAGTACCATGGCAGAAGATGGAAGAAGGGTTCAAAAAGCTCAGAGAAGGGGGCATGCTCTAGTGGGTATTCTATGTAAGATCAGAAACCCACTTAAGTTCTGCAGGAGGGCCCAGAGGATACTCTGGTTATCAAAGCAAAGAGGAGTGCATTGGTGAGAAGCTGAGTTTTGGCTGTCCTACGCAGGCCAGGGCTGACAGCAAGAGGCCAAAACAGAACTGGCTCCCTAATAGCAATGGGGATGTTAGGACTGCAAAATGATAGAAGCCAGAGATTGGCACAGTATTGTAATAAGCAGCAAGTCGCAGTGTCAGTGGGAGGGTCCTGACAATAGAGCTATGCAGATGGTTAAAAGGTCATAGCACCTCTGGGGCAAATTAGTGGGAAGAGTGCCTTTTTTTTCACATTTTTGCAAGTCACTTAAATGTGGCTTTATAGACAACAGCTGGATCCTCATATCTCCTTTGGTTGGCAATATGTTGTTTTGGTTAAAATATGTGAAGAAAATCCAGCCTCATGAATATATGTATTAACAGTTGGAAAAGAGAGGAGCATTTTAATAGACTTTTCAGCTAACTGTGGGCATTTTCCTTTGATACTACACCAAAATTCAACAAGGAGTATTTTCTTAAATGGTAGTTGTAATGTAGAATATGAAACTATGTCAGTGAACTTTTTGTACTCAATCATATTAAAGTCTATTGATCTACCTTGCATTCTGAATGGCTCGTCTACCTATGATTTTGTAACATCCTTTGGTCATTTGGAAAATATTGGTTCATTGAATTATACAGATCTTTCAAATATTGATACAATTCATTATACAAGACTAAAAATCATATTTGTTAGTATCATCAGGAAAAGTTTTAAGTATTGGGAATCTGTCAAGTTCATGATAGTGCATACAAGTTTCCTAAAATTCTAATTTTCATTTGAAAGCTCAAATTGTATCATTGGCAAAAAATACTATCAGTTGCTTTCCTCAAAGTCACAGGCCTACTTGGTTTGAATCTGAGAAAATACCTGCCAGATAACCAAGTCTGAATGACTATAGTTTACCTGTCAGTTATTTTGTCGAGTGAAAAAAATGGCTAGTTTAGCTCATACTCATTTGCACAATTGCTTTTTCTTGAGAGAACCATTATATTTCTGGGTGCAGTACGGTACTTTCTAATTAATTACAGAGAATATTAAAAAGACATGTTTTTAAGGGTTATGATTTAATAAAATTTAACAAATTTTAAATTTTGTTAAATTCATTAAGGACATTCTTAAGTGAGACTGACTCTTCCCTTTCTTCCTCCCTCCCTCCCTCCCTTTCTTCCTTCCTTCCTTCCTACCTTCCTGCCTTCCTTCCTTCCCCTTTCCTCCCTCCCTCCGTCCTGTCTTTCTTTTTCCTTCCTTCTTTTTTTACAATGAACTACCAGAACAGTTTAGTGCCACTGCCTTGGTTTGATAAGGTGCCAGAAATTTTATCCAACATTGTGTTTGCACCATCAGTGCAAATGTCAACACAGTTTAAAAGGCATATAATGTCTTAATATTATTATGCAAATATTTTGACCTTGTGAAATACCTGAAATGGTCTCAGGGCCCCCCCCCCCCCCCCCCCCCCCCCCCGCGATCTGCAGACCACACACAGAATTGCTGAGCTGTACAATGAAAAGAAATCAGGAATGAAAGATCAGGAGGTTGGTGACAGTTGCGCCAATAAAAAGTCACGATACCTTGTCTGGTTTCCAGACCTGACTCAATTTTCAGATCTAGAACACTTTTTTTTTTTTAATTTACTTACTTTATTTTTATTTATTTTTGGCTGCGTTGGGTCTTTATTGCTGTGCATGGGCTTTCTCTAGTTGCAGCGAGTGGGGGCTACTCTTCTTTTTTTTTGGCGGTACGCGGGCCTCTCACTGTTGTGGCCTCTCCCGTTGCGGAGCACAGGCTCCGGACAGGTTCCGGACGCGCAGGCTCAGCGGCCATGACTCACGGGCCCAGCCGCTCCGCGGCATGTGGGATCTTCCCGGACCGGGGCACGAACCCTGCATCAGCAGGCAGACTCTCAACCACTGCGCCACCGGGGAAGCTCCGGGGGCTACTCTTCATTGCGGTGCGCTGGCTTCTCATTATGGTGGCTTCTCTTGCTGTGGAGCACGGGCTCTAGGCACATGGGCTTCAGCAGTTGTGGCACGCAGGCTCAGTAGTTGTGGCTCATGGGCTCTAGAGCACAGGCTCAGTAGTTGTGGTGCACGGGCTTAGTTGCTCCGCGGCATGTGGAATCTTCCCGGACCAGGGCTCAAACCCGTGTCCCCTGCATTGGCAGGTGGCAGATCCAGAACCCTTTGACTGAAGGAGAGGTTGGGTCTCCAGGAGGAAGGCTTCCATAATACTATGGCAATACAGTAATGATTTTCTACTCCTTCCCCAAAGGGACCTATGGCCATTTACTTGGGTAACTGTACAGTGGGGAAAGTGGAATAGCCAAACATTTTAAGGTCATGCCGTGTCTGAGTTGACACTGATATCTGGAGACCTGAATCATCATCGTGGCTGCCTGGTCGAGTGGCCCTACCTAAAAATATGTACAGGCTCATGGGCTGTAGAAAACGGCTTGATGAGTTGGTTAGAGGCCTAGAAAGGGAAACAGTGGAAAATTGGGAAGAAGAAGAGGCACCTGGATGTATCTATGGGAGTGGACACAAAGTGTGAAGATCTATACATTGCATGTTAATGTCCATTCGAGAGCATCCACCATGGAGGAGAGGCTAAATAGCCAAGTAGATAGAATGACTTGGCTAGTTGACATTAGCCAGCCTCTGTCATCTACCACTTGTGCTAGCCCAACTGGCGCATGGAAAAGTGGTCATGTTGCCATAGATGGAGGCTACACATAGGCATATAGTGTATGGCGGCAGGGGTGCACCCAGCAGAATGGGCTCCCGCTCACCAAGGCTGGCCTTTTTATTGTTGCTGCCAAATCTCCAACCTACCAACATCTGATGTTACTTGGTAACAAGGTGACTACATTGCACCTGTTCTAATCGGGAAGGCTTGATGATTCATCTTGACTTGGATCAGCATGTATTCTGGACGGCTTTCTCTTTCCTGCTAAAGGCCTCAACCAGCACCACTCTCTGAGAGCTTAAGGAGTGTTTGATTCACAGATATGGGATCTCACATAACATTACATCAGACCAAGAGTCCCACTTTACAGCAAAAGAATGGGCACAGGGTCGTAGAATCTCCTGGGCCTATCATATTCATCGCTATCCACTGGTGAATAGAGCTGACAGGGTGAAAGAAAAGCCTTTCAAAGGTGCAGCTGAAGCACTGTTTTCGAGATGATGGGACACCATGCTCCAGCATGAAGGATGTACCCTATTCAGCAACTATAATATGGTGCCATGGACCAACAGGTAGAATATAAGAGCCTAATAAACAAGGGGCTGAAGTAGGAATAACCCCACTCACCATCACTCCCAGTGATCCTCTGGGGGAAATTCGTGGTTCCTATTCCTACAGTTCTAGGATCTCTGGGTTTAGAGAATCTAGTTCCCAGAGGTAGAACGCTTCCACGAGGGCACAGAAAAAGAATCCCATCAACTTTAAGTGTGGCTGCTTCCTGCCTTTTAGATTCCTTGTACCAAGACACCAGCAGGCAAAAAAAAAAAAAAGAGTCGCTTCCTGCCAGGGGTACTTGACCCTGATCCTCGGGAAGAGATAGGGCTGCTGCTATATAATGGGGTCAGGGAAGAAGATGTTTGGCACCCAGGCGATCCTCTAGGGTGTCTCTTGGTACTCCCTTGCCCAATTTTGACAGTAAGTGGATAAATTCAGCAGCATGGCTTGAAAAGGGCATGGTGGTTAGGAGCTCAGACTCCTTGGGGAATGAGGATCTGAGTCACCCCACCAGGTAAGCCACCTAGACCAGGAGAGGTATAAGCTGAAGGTAAAGAGAATCTAGAATGGGTAATGGAGGGATGCTGAATATCAGTGTGACACCAAGACAAGCTTCGGTAGTGAGGGCTAAGTTCAACCTACTTACCTTCCTATAAGTTTCTCAGAGGAAACAATCACTAGAATTCTGGAGAGGCTATTCCCAGGCAGAGGGTGCTTACCATATGATGCAAAGAGTTCCAGGCTGTGCAAAGGGGGTACTGTCATGGTTGCTATGGTGCACCACCCAGATCCTGCCTCTGGGACCAAGAAGCTTATCCCCAAGTTGCTAGGAGTATTGGCTGCTGAACGCTCACAGCTGAGTCTCTCCCTGGGCATTTCCGTCAGCTTTCAGAGGGAGCTGCCTTGCCTCACTTCCTGAGGGATAATCTGCCTAGTCAATGTTGCCGGGTGGGGGTGGGGCGTTCAACTTCAGTTGGGGCAGCTCTGCAGTGTCATCCCAACCCCCCGAGCTCCCTGTGGAGGCGTCCTTTGTTGTGACTGCATCCTTGATCAATTTCTTCCTCTGCTCAGTCTTGATTCCTTCACTCCCTCAGATGTGTTGTCTCTGAGAGCACTTCCCAATAAACTTCCCACAAGAAGCAAATCTCTGTTTCATAATGTTTCATGAGAAACCTGACCTAAGACAGTCACCTCAGTCACCTAAGATTCCAACCTTTAGGACCCACGTGAGCAAGTCTCATCCATTTGAAGGTGGACCGCCTGACCACCTTTATGTCCATGCCGTGGTTCCCTCCACCAGCCCTCACAGAATGTCAGGCGCATCCTACATCCTGGCCACCTTCCACCAAATGCTCTCCAGCTTGTGCGTTTCCCCATGATAAAGCCGCCGAGACCGAAGTCCCTGAGTGCATTAGATGTGGTCTGACATGCCAAGAATGAGAATGCGACCGACTCTTCCTTGGTTCTAGAGCCCTGGCTGCACACTGGAACCAAGACTGAAGCTCTTTGGAAATCCAAACGCCTCACTTCCTTCCCCTCTCCCCACCCACCCATCCCAGGTCCTGAATCAGAGGGTCTGGGAACAGCAAGGAGCATCCAGTGTTACCAGAGCTTCCCAGGCGATTCTGATTGATATCAAGATGGACAGTCACTGGGCTCAGTACTCCACTTTAATTCAGCAGCCTAAGAGTCTGTCCGTTTCTTTGGCAGCCTTCTCGTTTGACTCATATGAAGCTGGCTGTCGGTGAAAACCCTCAGTTTTATTCACACATGCTTCTGCTAAGCTGCTACTTCCCCACCCTGTCCTTGTACAGTCGGTGCCTTGGAGCCAAGCCCGGATCTCTCAGTTAAGCCCTGTTCATTTTACCTTGTGAGGTTCAGGCTGTTGCTCCAGCAGGTTAGGATGTTTTGGGATCCTGAGTCTGTCTCTCAACACCTCCCCTATCCTCACTGGCTTCCTGCTATTCACAAAGTTGAGGCGCCGGTTCACTGTGGCTTTGCCCAGGTCCTGATAAACAGATGGACCAGGACGGGAGTAAGGAGGGAAGCAATCAATCAATTCTGAGGGCACTCCTTATGTGCAATGCACCATGCCCACCTGGAGAAGGATGTTGTCTAACTTATTTCCATCACGCTTATGAAAATGGGTCCATTTCACAGACAGATAAACAGAGGCAGAGAAGACGAGTAATGTGTCCAAGAACACCCGGTAGGGGGAAGAGCCGATCCTTTTCCTGCCATCTTCAGCTCTCATCTCTAGGTTTGTCACCTCTCAGAGAAAGTGACAAGGCTGGCCCTTCTGATGGGACAGAGATTTTTAGAGCTGGAAGGAATCTTGGAAATGATCAAAAACTTAACAGATCAGGGAGCTCAGGTAACTTGCCAAGATCTCACAGCTAACCTTTGCTCTGGTTGAGAGTAAAATCTAGGTTTCTTGAGGACGGATCCAGTGTTCCCCTAGTTACACCTCCAGGTAAGTTTGATCCAAAATGATACTTCAAAGGGAAACACATATGGGACTGATTCTTTTCCACTTCTAAGTCCAGGATGGTTCCTTCTATGATTCTAGGAGGGGTTGGCATGGGAGGGCAGGCAACATCTTCCTCCTGGGTTTCTGCAGAGAACTCTTTTTTTTTTTTTTTTTTTGCGGTACTCGGGCCTCTCACTGTTGTGGCCTACTCCCGTTTTGGAGCACAGGCTCCAGATGCGCAGGCTCAGCGGCCATGGCTCACGGGCCCAGCCGCTCTGTGGCATGTGGGATCTTCCCGGACCGGGGCACGAACCCACGTCCCCTGCATCGGCAGGCGGACTCCCAACCACTGCGCCACCAGGGAAGCCCCTGCAGAGAACTCTTGATCGCCTGTCCTTTTCCCCTAAGGGATTAGAGCCTCAGCACCTGCTACCCAGTCTTGTCCTTGCCTGCATTCACACTCAGCTCTCAGCACGCAGAGGGTGGCTGGATCTGGAGCTACAGCTGAACATACAGCCGGACTGATGGACACCTCCTGGTCTTCAGTGTCACACCTGCCTCACCAGCTGTGATGGTGTGGAGGTGGTGGGAGGTTGGCGTTTGCCCGTGATGTGACTTCACGAGTTCAGGCTGCTTGGGGGACAGCCTGCTTCAGGAGCACCCCTAATTCAGCCTGCCCTGGGAAGGTGGGTCCAGGCCCTGATCCACACAAACTGCTGGAAAAAAACCCACAAAAAACCCAAAGAGCGAGTCAGTGAAGACAGTTGTGGAAAGAATAGCAATATACACTGAGGAGGAAGTAATAAGAAACTGCTTTTCTCCTGTCAGCGTCTGCTAACAAGTAATAATAATAATATTGAGCTCATGTGCAGGCTGGGTATTAAGTACTTTACATCCATTATATTATTTAATTCTTACAGAGTCCTGTGAGGCACAATTATCCCCATCTTACAGGTAAGAAAGTTGAGGCACGGGACCGTTGCAAGATAAACCAGCTAGTAAGTGGCTAGGTTCATAGAGTAGTGAGCCCAGCCTGGCTCCCTGTGCCCAACTAGGAAACAGATCTTTGAGGATGCAACATCTGAGCCAATCTTCATTCCAGAAGTAAACTAGCCACTGGCCCAAGACACTCAACAGGCCTCCGGGCTTCTGAACCCCACTGCTTCATCAGGTAGGTCATGGCATCAGGTAAGAAACCCACCTAATTTGACTCTCTTGTTTGTCTGGTAACTGGGCCACCCAAAGATCTGAGTTCAACTTCCACTGCTAAACTTCTCTGATGAACAGGTTGAGAAACCAAAAAGCAAGAGGTCCCCACACAAAGCTGCCAAGTGGGCAAGTGACTTCGCCAAAGCTCGGACATGCCAAAGTCTCCAGCATGCCCATCTTCACAACTGATCCAGACCCAGCAGCAACTTCCCTAAGGGTCTGCCTTCGGGGTTCCCAGCCTTTCCCCAGGAGGCACGTGCTCTCCAGTGCGCCCAGCAGGGGGCATCCTCGCCCTTCACCTTCTGCCTTGGGGGGGATGAGATTGGCAGACTGTCTGAGGCGCCCTCTTCTCAGCTCAGCCCAGGAGCCAGTCTCCCAAACTGTGCATTCATGTGACCTCTCTGATTTTCTCTGTATCCAGTCTACCATTATTTACACAATATTTTTGTCAATTCACATTTTAAAAAACCTAAATGTAATTTTAAAGGAAAAAGATCCCTGTTGGATGAAGGTTTTCCCAGCTCCCTTTGCTGCTTGGATTTCTTGCATTCTGAGGGCTGCTTTGCAGGATGTGGGCAGGCGAGGACAGACGAAGCTACAGTTGGGGGTCTCAAGAACAGGGTCCAGGCAGTGTCATCACTGGGTAAAGATGGGTGAGGCTTTATTCTGTGGATTCAGAGCCTCAAACTTCAAAGCCGGAGATAGAAAGGGTAAAAGAGTAAAGAGCCCTGAAATCCTTGCCTTCCTTGTGGCGCCCCCAATCCTGTGAAATGAGAGAGCCTCCACCTACCCCATCCCCATGCCGAGGGGGAGAGAGAGAGAGAGAGAGAGAGAGAGAGAGAGAGAGAGAGAGAGAGAGAGAGGATTGTCTTTCCAGGCCCAAAGTAGAGAGAAGGCTGCAGGGTGGACCAGAGGGAGGAATTGAGTACAGGAGCAGGGCCGGCTGCAGGTGACAGGTGCAGGGGCTTTGGGAAGGGACAGGGATTTCCCTTGCAAAATGCATTCAAACAGACAGAGAGGGAACCTGATCCCAGGAAGGGAATCGGAAGAGCAGGAGACACCAGAGGGGCCCCCAGAGGGGTCCAAGGCTGGAGGGATGAGGGAGGAGAGATGAGAGACAGCAGGGCTTAGAGGGAGGGGAGGGCGGCTGAGTCCTGAGGGCACAGGGCATGGCAGCATGGAGGATTCCCAAGCTGTTTCCACAGGTTCAGTCAGGCCTTGCTCCAGGATCCACCCCAGTGGTCTTAGAATCATTTTTCCAGGGCTTATTTTTGTGCTAGGAACCCCCTCAGCTCCAACCCCTAGAGGCCCCCATCCTCCTGCCTTGGGCCGGACTGGCCATCAGAGGCAGTTCTAGGGCCTGGGTGAGGGTCCCGTTGTTGTCAGGGGGTGGCACAAATGTCCACGGTGGGACCTGGAACAGAAAGCTGGGCCCTGAGAGGGGAAGGAAATCCGGGGCAGAGCTCCCGGCTCCCCCAGCTGGGTTAAGAAGGGTGATGAGAGCAGATTAGGCAAGAGGAAGTGGGCTGGGCTGGACTGGGCTGTGACTGAGCTCCCGGGCCGGGCCCTGGGCTGGAGCAGAGTTAGTGCCATAAGCCCTGAGCAGCACTGCAAGCTGAGGCCCCTGCGAGCAGCCCTCCTGCCCCAAGCATTCTCTCCCACAGGCCCCGGCACAGGGCAGAGGAGAGAGCCTGGCAGGACAGCAAGGTGGAGGCTGGTGGCTGAGGGGTGCTTGAAGCAGCGGTGTGTGGAGTGGCGGCTGGTCAGTGAGGTTTCAGGCCTCGTCCAGGTCCGGAAGGCCAAGAGGAGGGAGTCACGTGTGACGCGGGTGAGGGGTGCGATTGCCTCACTTGCACCTCATTTTCATGGGGAGGAAGCACCGAGAAGGAGGGGCTGGATGTTCAGCAAACTTTGCTTATTCAAAACACTTAGTCCCAGCTGGACCCTGCTTCTCCCTCAACTCCCACCTCCAGGGTGGTCCCAGGCTCCTCGGCCTCTGAGAGTGACCCCTGTGCTCCGGACCCCACCTCTGTGGGGGTCCCTTCCCCTCGTGAGCTCCTTGCTCACCCCCCTCAGTGTCCACCTGGGCAGCAGTATCCCCAGCTGGCCCCTTCCCACATCTGACCAGGGATGACCCCTGGAACGGAGAGGCCCCTGCTCTGGGCGGCCAGGCCTCGGGACCTGCTTCTTGAGCAGCACAGAGAAGGAAGCCCTGAGCAGGAAGTGCTGAGGCACCGGGTGAGGGCGGGGGGCTTTGCGGAGGGGAGCCCGGCCTCCCTGGGCAGGAGCAGTGACCACAGCCCCCCACTGCGGGCGGGCGGGATGAGGTTGATTCAAAAGGCAGATGGGCCTCTGGCTGAAGCATTCAGCTCTGCACCCAGCTACTGCCCCCCGCGGGCTGTAAGAGCGCCCAGACTTCCGGACTAGCTGGGGCGGGTGCCATGTGAGCCCAGCTAGTCTCCCCCCACCCCCGCCCGCCCTCCTTCCTCCCCTCCTTCTGCGCCCTGTGCCTGCCCAGCCTCTCCTAAGACGGACGCTTGGCACTATGTCTCTGCTCAACCCTGTCCTGCAACCCCCCGGGGTGAAGGCCTATCTGAGCCAAGGGGAGCGCTTCATCAGATGGGATGATGTGAGTGGGGCTGGGCGGAGGGCTGCAGGGGTGGCGGCCGCCCTGCTTGGGGCTTTGCCGGGGTGGGAGGGGGGCTGGCTTGGTTTATGTCTGCCAGGACTCAGGCGCCTGTGTTGCTTGGCCAGGCAGCTGACACAACTACCCAGATAAACAAACCTGGGTGGGAGGGTGTGTGCCCCCCGTCTGTGTCCCTGGGCTGCTGGGGCTAAGGCTCTGTGTTTGGATGTGGGAAGACGATGGCTGCCTGGGTGGTCATAGGAGGAAATTTCTCTGGGTCTGGGTCTGTCTTTCCCCAAAGCCCCCAAGAAGAGAAGGGTGTGTTGCTCCCAGTCTGGGCAGTGGGAGGAAAGGTGTCCCAGAGCTGAGGCAGGGCCAGCAGCAGAGGTGAGCCAGGCCCCTACTCCCAGCACAGACAGCCCATTCCAGCCCCAGATGGACGCCTGGACTGGAATCCTCACCCCTCCCCACCTGGCCCCGGCCCTGTCCCTGGGATGCCCTGCTCTCCCCCTGCTGCTGTGAGGTGGCCACGAAAGGCTCCTGGACCCCAAGGGAGAACTGGAGGCTCTCCTCCCAGGGGCCTGGGAGGGAACGGATAGACTTCTGCTTCCGCCAGCTGCTCTCGGCCTGGCTCCCTGACGCCGGCCCGTCTGCAGGGAAGGGGAAACCACACTTTGCCCTGCACCTCTGTCTCCACTGTGTCTGCTGCTTCCCAAACTGGGCCTGCTTCCCAGCCTCCGGTCCTCCCGGAGCCTGAAGATGTGTGTGTTGCCATAGGCCAGGGATTCTCCTGGGCGGGTGAGAGGAACAACTTGGGGCCCCTCCTTCAGGGAGGTAAGACTGCTGGGCTGGCCCAGCGTGAGAGTCAGCACTGGCTGCTCCCAGGAAGGGAAACTGAAGTCTCTGGACTGGCTGCGGGGGGGAGGAAGGGCCCTTAGGTCTGGTTCCTCCTCCTTACAGGTGGGATGAGGGGACTCTGAGTCTGTGAGTTAAGGCTCTCAGGCCTTTGGGGCTGGGCTAGGCTGAGTAATCTAGTTGCCATGGCTATGGGGAGCGGGCCTGTGGTGAGAGACTTTCTGCTTCCCCACGAGTGGTGTGGTCACTGCGGCATGGTGGAGCCATGTCCCAGGAGCCCGTGGAATGAGGGAAGTGGCTCAGAATGAAAAGTGAAGCGGCCTCTCTCCCTTCCTCTGGGAAGTGCGTGTAACCTGACCGGGCAGAGGGTCATCAGGGATGGGGACGTGCTATGTGGCCTTCTCTGCAAGCCAGCATCCGTGTACCTGGCAGGCCCGCTGCCCTCCCCAAGGCAGGGCACTGCAGGGTCCTGGATCCTGCCTCCCACGAGCAGGAACTTCCCCGTCACAGGGCACACGCACCTGCCAGACGAGGCTCTGCTCTCAGACTGCCTTTGGCCCCGTAGGCAGATGACCTGGGTACTGGCTAAGTACAATGCACAGGATGTAATCAAATCCCAGCTTACTGTTGTGTCCCACAGCCCGTTTCCAATGTATTCTGTGGGAGAAGCTCCCCTAAGACCCATGGAAGGAAACTGAGGCTGTCACGAGATGTTCCATTTTCTCCTGGGGAATAGACAAGCCTAGGACACTTTTCCTCACAAAGCCCAGTCTTACTTCAGAAACTAGTTATAACTCAAAACTCCAGTCTTAATTTAGAATGACATCTTCTGCCCCACCTCCAAGAATGGTTTCAGGTGGGCTGCAGGCCCTGCAGAAAGGCCTGTGGGAGGATTCCCTGATCTTCCTCTATGCCCACTAGGGGTGGGGTACAGTGAGGAAGGAGGGAAGGAGGTACCAAAGTTCTTAACTGAGCAGCTGCTATCACAAAGTGGGCCTGGCGGAAGTGTAAGTCTTCTTCTTTCTCTCAGGAGCATTTTTGAGGATTCTTAGGAGACCCTCCCCCTGAGCTGGGGATCCCTTATTTAGGGTCCTCCTGCCATCTCTGTTTCAGGATCTCACTTCAAATTACTTCTTTAGCCCCGGAGAATCCAGTTACCACCCTCAGCTTCCTGCACCTTCGGCTTTGCCCCTTTCTCCCACAGGCCCACTCTGGACCCAGAAAATACTCACGGGTTCATTGCCCCACAGACTCCGGGGGTTCGGGCTCACCTAGCACACCAGCATCTCTCTCACCCGCTCAGTTTCCTGGGCAGGAGTCAGACCCCATTTTGTCATGCACCGCAACTGCAGGGGTGACGACAGCTCTCCAAGTGCGAGCTTAAGGTGAGGGGTCAGGTACCCCAACCCACCCTTCGGGAAGGAAGGGAAGGGAGCTCACAACACAGCTTTCTCCAAAATTAGGTTCCTCACACAGTATTCTCTTTCCCCGCATATCCTAACTGCCCCTGATCTGAGAACCTTTTTCTGGGCCATTTCCTTTGTAAATTCTGCATTTGGTCTGGTCTGGTATGCAGCCAACTATCATGCCTTGTGGGAAACTTCGATTTTAGTATCTCGTTATTTGTGCGTACGAAGACCATGAAAATGAAAGGTAGGCTGTGTGCTCTGAGTGGAGCAGGAACGCAGAAGCGAGTTCATTTTTCATTCACCTGCTCCTTCGGCAAACATGGCGCATGCAGCTCATGGTCTAGTACGGCCTTGTTTCCCGGGAGTCCGTGAGCCCCTTGGGGATTTCCTGGAGGGGCTTCCAGGTCTGAGAACCAGCCCCCGCCCTGTTGTTGCAGCATGCTTCAGGAAAGGCTTTGCAGAAGCTAGTCTTTGATGGTATTTTAGGCAAGAGGGGCTGGGTGCTGAGGCTGGGAAGTGGGAAGGCACTTGGGACAGCTGGGGGGGTGGGGCGGTGGGGTTCATGGATGGAAGGGCTGGGCAGGCAGGAAGCTTAGGCAGCTCTGGGGGAGTTGGGCTCTCAGCTCTCACCGTGTTCAGCTCTCCTGGGGGTAGCATGGAGTCTTGGTGAGGGACATTCTACCTCTTTGGCTGAGCTGTGGGCCTTGAAAATAGGGTGAGGTGGGGGCCAAGACCCTGCTTGGGGTCTAGAGGGAGATCTTCTATTTGGGATTTAGAGGGGAAACCCTCTGCTCTTCCAGAAATGTCATCTCCAATCCTCTACCCCTCCCCACCCCTGGTTCAGAGCTTTTAAGGCTTACACCCAGCCCTTAGCTCTGGAGAACAAAGAGAAATGCCTGCAGATCCCTGGGATGGCCACCTCCTAGGCAGATGGTGAGCTCTGAAACCCCTGGCCCGGGCCACAAAAGCTCGGCCTGAAGTCTCAGAGCAGGGAGCTGACTCCTTCTCTCTGCAGGAAACAACAATAGCCTCCCCAGTTATCCTCCGTGTGGATCCCAAGGGCTACTACTTGTACTGGACATATCAGAATAAGGTGAGGCAGCCCCTACCTACCGTGGCCCTGAGCTCCCGCTGTTCCATTGAGTCCAAGCAGCCTCTCGATGACACAGGGGTGGAGGTGTGGATGCCAGGAGTATAGAATGACCGGGAAGGGTGGCTCTGGGGGGATCTCCTGTGGGCAGGGGCTCTTTGCTTTGGGAGGGAGGATGCGGTCACTCCAACCATGGCTGCCTTGGGCCCAGATGCTTCAGCTTTAGCATCCCTTGGAGAGAGAGAGAGAGAGAAAGGAATTAGAGCTACAGCTGAAGGCTGATTCCCTGCCTGTGGTTCTGGGTAAACTTGAGGGCTCAGAGAGGTCAGAGAAGGTCCTCGGCACCTGGGAGGAAGGAAGGGAGGGGGAACCTGGGGAGAGTCCAGGATGGTGGAGGGGAGGCTGGAGGTCACAGCTCTCAAGTAACTCGAGCGGCCAGGGGAGGAGTGGCCAGAGAGGAAGGGAGGAGGGTCACCATGAGGAAGGAGAGCCCGATCGCTGAGGAGGGAAGGCTGGGGTCTGGGAAGCCCCACAGTCTTGGCATCTAGAGAAGGCAGCTGGCCAAGATGTGAAGGGGTGTGAAGCTCCCTCCTCGCTGCCCTTCATTCTTGACCTGAGGTCTCTGTCTGCATCCTGTCTTTGCTCCTACCAGGAGATGGAGTTTCTGGATATCACCAGCATCCGGGACACCCGCTTTGGGAAGTTTGCCAAGATGCCCAAGGTAAGTGGGCCCAGTAGCAGCCCAGGCTCAGCACGGCCGCCAGCTCCACGGGGCTGGGGCAGGAGTCCCTGTGGGGGCAGGGAGCCTGATCTCTGGAGCCAGGGAAGGGTCTGTGGGCTGAGCAGAGGGTCTCTCCCTGAGCTGAGCAAGAGGCGTGACTGCTCCCTGGCTTGCAGGCGCTTTGGTATCAGGGCACAGTGGATGGAGATGTTGCGTGGCCAGCTACTGCCCCTAGAGCACCCCAGGCTGTCTGGGAGGTGTTGCTTGCATCCTCTCCCCCTCCACCCCGACTGCTTTGCCTGTATTTGCCTAATGCTGGTAGGAAAATTGGAGGAAGGGATTGGTGGAAAGCAGGATTCCCTGAGACTGGGGACTAAGAATCTGTCTTCAAATGAAAAATGGCAAACAATATACACAGAACTCCCAGGCCCCAAAGTCTTGGTTAATCTCTTCCTGTGGGCCTCTCCCTCCCGTGGCTCCTAAGATGGGCATGGATGGGATGCCACCCCCGTGGGCCAGATTTCAAGTGGCTGAGAGGGAAAGACAGGGAGAGCCACAGTGGGCAGGGACGGGGGCACACACCTCTGATCCTAACCGTGTCACGACCTGCTGCAGAGCCAGAAGCTCCGGGATGTCTTCAACATGGACTTTCCTGACAACAACTTCCTGCTGAAGACGCTCACCGTGGTGTCTGGCCCCGACATGGTGGACCTCACCTTCCATAACTTCGTCTCCTACAAAGAGAATGTGGGCAAGGTGCACTGGGGGCACCTGGCCTGGGGCTGGGCACCTGGGACAGCCTGAGAGACGGGCCTGGGCCATGGCGTGGGGCGGCACCTTTGTGGTTGGGGGCCTGACTGCTGTGCCCTGGGGTCCTGCAGGACTGGGCTGAAGATGTCCTGGCTCTGGCCAAGCACCCGCTGATGGCCAACGCCTCCCGCAGCACCTTCCTGGACAAGAGGTAAGTGCCTGCCTGCCTGGCCTGAGCGCGTGGGGCTAAGTGTGTCAGCCCGGGCCTTGACGGGCTGCCTTCTGCCCACCAGCCTGGTGAAACTCAAGATGCAGCTCAACCCTGAAGGAAAGATTCCTGTGAAGAAGTGAGTCTCCCCTCCTCCCGCCCCACATGTCCTCTGAGCTCCCCAAGGCCTTCCCTCTCCAGGCCTGACCCCTCTCTTGGCCTGGTGCTTTTCTCTGCTTCTTCAGTTTTTTCCAGATGTTTCCTGCTGACCGCAAGCGGGTGGAAGCTGCCCTTAGCGCCTGCCACCTCCCAAAAGGCAAGGTGAGTGGTTCCCCCCTCTCCAGCCCACGCCCAGCATTCTCCTTCTCATCTGAGTTGCCTTGGACTGGAGGGCACCCTGGGCAGGCCTGGTGGGGATGGGGAGGGCAGGAATGACAGTTCAGTCCCAGCCAACAGCCCGAAAAGTCAGTTCACTCTAGAGCCACCGGTTCCTGATACAAGGCACAGTGACAGAACCGGGGCAGGGGGTTGAGGTGCCCGGGTTCAGAGCAGGTTGGTCTATACCCCTTCAGCTCCAATAGGAAAACATTTTTCCTTTCTTTTTACTTAATTTTTAATTACAAGTCGTATGCTGGGTCACCCCATGAGATGCCTTATGTGACTTACAAAAAGGAGCCCTCCGGGCAGATGCAGCCCTGAGCCAGGGTTCCTGCCTGGCGGGGGTAGATCTCAGGCCCCTGTCCTCCCTTGGCCAGTGCCTTTGTGGATTTCATGGAGTCTTTTCTCCTGGTAAGAATTTGGAATGTTATAAATAAATAAAACTAAGGCCTCATAGATCACTTGTCCACATGAATCTCAGAAGGAATACTTCCCCCACACTCAACTCTACGGAGCTGGTGACCCCTCGGTGCAATGAGTCACAGGGGATGCAAGCTTGGGGTTGGGGAGAGGGTGGGAATGGGCTCCTGCTGAGGGCACCACTTGGGCTGTCACATCCACCCTCCTTTTCTCCTGCCTCCCGAGTTCCCACCTTGGCTAAGTCCTCCTTATTTATCAGCTCTCCTGCATCCCGGTAGGAGCCGTTGAGCCATCTTTGCTTGCAGCTGATGGGTCCAAGATTCGGTCTAGCTATCCTGCTCAGAGCCTCTGCTCCAATCTAAGACTGATGTTGGCTTTCCAGAATGACCCTGGAAAACATTTGATGGGTTTTTCTGGAATGGAATGCAAAGGCACAGAAACCCTGAATGCCACCAAATCTACTTTCTGTTTCTATGGATTTGTCTATTCCGGACATTTCTTGTAAATGGAATCATACAATATGATGTCAGCCTTCATTCATTTAGCACAGTGTTTTCAAGCTTCATCCATGTTGTATCATGTATCAGTAGTTCATTCCTTTTTTATTGTGGAATACTATTCCATTGTGTGGATATACCACATTTTGTTTAACTGTTCAACAGTTGATGGACATTTGGGTTGTTTCCACTTTGGGGCTATTATGAATAATGCTGCTATGAACGATTCTGTCCGGACGTATGTTTTCAAGTCACTTGAGGACATAGCTAGGGGTGGAATTCTTCTGTCATATTGTAACTGTATACTTAACATTTTGAGGAAATTCCACACTGTTTTCCAAAATTACTATACCATTTTACAATCCCACCAGCATTGTATGAGGGTTCCAATTTCTCCACATCTTCATCAACACCTGTTATTGTCTGTCTTTTTTTTCTTCTTTTTACTTTAGTCATCCTGTGAGTGTGATGTGGTATCTCACTGTGGTTTTATGTTATTTATTTATTTATTTTGGCCATGCCACCCGCCTTGCGGGATCTTAGTCCCCCGACAAGGGATCAAACCCGTGCCCCCTGCAGTGGAAGTTCAGAGTCCTAACCACTGGACCGCCAGGGAATTCCCCTCATTGTGGGTTTGATTTGCATTTCCCTAAGGACTAATGATGCTGAGCATCTCTTCATGTGCTTATTGGTCATTTGCATATCTCCTTTGGAGAGGTATCTATTCAAGTTCATTGCCCATCTTTCAGTTGGGTTTTCTTTTAGTGTGAAGTTGTCTACTACTGGATATCTGATTTGCAAATATTTCCTCCTATTCTCTTTACTTTATTGACAGTATCCTTTGGAACACCAACATTTTTAATTTGGATGAAGTCCAATCTGTCTATTTTTTGTTATAGTTCCTTGTGCTTTTTGTGTCTCCAACTATTGTTGTTGAATTGTCTATTTCTCCCTTCAGTTTTGTCAGTTTTGCTTCCTGCATCTTGGGGTTCCATTGTTAGGTGCATTGTTTGTATGCAAATTGCTTCTTTTTGAAAATTTATCCTCCATTTAAAAAGAAAAAGAGCCCACAGCTCTGGCAAACAGCATACAGTAGCTTGCTTCTGAGCTCTTTTCTTCCCAGTTCTGGTCATTCTTAGTTTGAATCCTGCCCAGCCAAGAGATTAGCCAGTATCAATCCAGGGGCAGAGCAAACCAGTTAAGATGCTCTCTGCTCAGCAGCCAGGGCCTTGAAAAGTGGGGGCTCAGGGTGCCCTTGATGCTCTTCTGTCTGCCCTGAGCCCTCCCTCTCCCCAAGCCGCCTCGCGCAGGGCTGGGCCTAGTCTGTGGTTCTTAGTGCTGGAAGGTGGGGGCAGGAGTCATCAGGTGACTCTCTATCCCCCCAGAATGATGCCATCAATCCCGAGGACTTCCCAGAATCCGTCTACAAGAGTTTCCTCATGAGCCTTTGTCCTCGGCCAGAAATAGATGAGATCTTCACTTCCTAGTGAGCTTCTTGGGCTGGGCTGGTCTTGGGGAAGGGGTGGTGGCTAAAATTCCCACCTGCCATGCTGACAATTAGGTAGCGTGGCTGGAGAAGGGGGTTGTCCCAGCTCCCACCACACACACCCCCGCCCCCAGCCCAGGGGATATAGAGGAGACCTGTGCTCCTCTCTTTGGCCTGCAGCCACGCCAAGGCCAAACCCTACATGACTAAGGAGCACCTGGCCAAATTCATCAACCAGAAACAGCGCGACTCCAGGCTCAACTCCCTGCTGTTCCCGCTCGCGCGGCCTGACCAGGTGCAGGGCCTCATCGACAAGTACGAGCCCAGAGGCATCAACGTGCAGAGGGGTGAGGCCTAAGGGAGCTTCTGACCCTCCACGGTCCTCTCCGGTCCCGGCAGCTGGGCTGCTGCCCTGACAACCACCCCTGTCCCCCAGGCCAGCTGTCCCCCGAGGGCATGGTATGGTTACTCTGTGGGCCAGAGAACAGCGTGCTGGCCCAGGACAAGCTGCTGCTGCACCACGACATGACGCAGCCGCTCAACCATTACTTCATCAACTCCTCCCACAACACCTACCTGACAGGTGGGCCCTGGCGACCTCACTGCCAACCTCTCCTTTTACGGGGGCTGTTCCTGCTCCCTGAATCCCCTGCGGGGGTTGCTCACGGGCTGCCCACGATGGAGTGGGGCGGGGCAGAGCTGGACTGCCCTTGAGTGAAGCCCCCGCCCCTCGCCCCTCCTCTGGCTCAGCCGGCCAGTTCTCAGGCCTTTCCTCTGCCGAGATGTACCGCCAGGTGCTGCTGGCGGGCTGCCGCTGCGTGGAGCTGGACTGCTGGAAGGGGAAGCCCCCTGACGAGGAGCCCATTATCACCCACGGCTTCACCATGACCACAGACATCTGTTTCAAGGTGAGACTCGTCATGTGGAGGCTGGTGGCAGTGGCACTAGGGGAGGGCCCTGGGCCATGAGCTTTCTGGGGTTGGGGGGAGTGAGGCCAGAAAGGAGGGATGGCTGGGAGGCCTTGGACCAGTGTGGGTACCAGAGAGGACCAGAAGAGACACAGGGCCAAGAGTGGCCCTCCAATTCTATGTGTGTGTTGAAACTGGGGAGTGGGGAAGGATGCCATTGAGGGAGGCGAAGCCTGGAGGCACAGCACTGACCTCCCCATGGGGTCCCCTTCTCCTCCAGGAAGCAATTGAAGCTATTGCAGAAAGTGCCTTTAAGACCTCCCCTTATCCGGTCATCCTGTCGTTTGAAAACCACGTGGACTCGTGCGTATCCAGGCCATCCAGCCTCATTCTCTACCCTGTCACCATCTCCCGCCTGCAGCTGCCCTCCCCATAACTGTCTCCAGCCTCTAGCCATGCCTTCTGGCTCTCTCCCGGGTCTCAACACAATCTCCTTGGGACCCCAGGCTCTCCTGCCTGTGTCCCTGCCTCCCCAACATCTTGAGCCGCTGATCTGGGTCATCAGGGGGCACAAAAAGATGGACAAGAGGGTGGAGTGGAGCTGCTGAACCACACCCACTTCTGCTCCCTGCAGACCCCGCCAACAGGCTAAGATGGCCGAGTACTGCCGAACGATATTTGGGGATATGCTGCTCACAGAGCCACTGGAAAAGTTCCCAGTGAGTGGACTTCACTGTGGGGCATCTGGGTCTGAGGGCTGGGGGAGCCAGGGCAGGGTGCCAGTTTAAGGAGGCAGATGCCCCCAGAGGATGCTGGGGTTTATTTGGGAGGACGTGGGGCTGGGGTCCTACCATCTACCACGTGTCAGGCACTGTGCTGGGCTTGGGGGGTACGTCAGTAGCAGAGGGGCAGTCCCAGCCTTCAGGTCACTTACCCTCTAGTCAGGAGGCAGACAAGTAACCAGGCCATTACAACCAGTGGCTGCTATGAGAGCACCTGGGGCTCCAGATCTGGTCTTGAGGATCAGGGAAGGCTTCCTGGAGGAGGTGATGGCTAAGCTGAAACCTGAGGGAAAGAATGGATTTATCTTGGTGAGAGTGGGGAAGGGTGTTCTAGGCAGGCTGAATCGTTGAGAAAAGATCACTGAGGAGCTGGGATAAGTTGGGTCAGGCAGGGGTTTAGCGCACGAGGTGGGAGTGATGAGAGGAGAGCCTGGAGAGTTAGGCCGGGGGCAGGTGGAGCGTAGCTTGCCATGCAGGAGCTTGGGCAACTCCCTGAAGGTGAGGAGATAGTGCTGAGGACCCTGTCTCCTCTCCCACAGCTGAAACCAGGCATCCCCCTGCCCAGCCCTGAGGATCTCCGAGGCAAGATCCTCATCAAAAACAAGAAGAACCAGTTTTCTGGTCCCCCAGCCCCCAGCCAGGAGCCGGGTGGGGAGGCTGAGGGGAGCGGCCCACCCAATGTCCCTGTGGGTGAGGACACAGGTGAGGCGGCCTGGGAGGAGTGGGGGTGGCCGAGGAGGAGCATCTGGAATGGGAGAGAGGGGCTGGGCCTGGAGGGTAGAGCCAGCCTGGTGCTGGGGTCTCCCCCGCCCCCAGTGCTGACAGAGCTGTATGTGGCAGTGTGGGCTGGTGAGGAAGGGGCTGAGCTGGAGGAGGAGGAGGTGGAAGAGGAAGAGGAGGAGTCGGGAAGCCTGGATGAAGAAGGGATGAAGAAGATGCAGTCAGATGAGGTGTGTGGGGAGCCCCGAGGCCCTTCTGCCAGCTCCACTGCAGAGCCCTCCAGGCGGGGGCGTGGGACCGGGCCCCTGGGCTCTGAGCTGGCCTCTTCCCCATCCTCCCCCCTTCTCCCTAGGGCACAGCGGGCCTGGAGGTGACGGCTTACAAGGAGATGTCCAGCTTAGTCAATTACGTCCAACCCACCAAGTTCATCTCCTTCGAGTCCTCTGCCCGTGAGTTAGCATGCAGTGGTGGTAAGCTGGAAGTTAGGCTATATTCGGCAGAAGGCCCTTAGGAAGCGTGTCCGGACGGCCAGAGCAGCCTGATGGGTGGGGGTGTGAGCGAGGCGGGTCCTCCCTCTCCCTGGGCTGGGGGCCCTGTTTATAAATACCCAGCAGAGGAGCCAGGCAAAGGCATGTTTAAGTGGCAGTGGCTCCCAGTGTCCCATCACTGTACTGAGAACTTGGCAGCAAGCAGAACGCTCTGGAGTGTGTCGGTGACAGGCAGGTCATTTACCAAGGGCCACCTCGGCCGGGCGGCCTGGGGCTCCTCCAGCTTCCTTCTGTGGCTGCCTGGGCATGAGAACTCCTGGGAGGGGGAGGAAGGCAAAGAAACCAGCCAGCGCACATCTGCCCCTTGTTCCCTTCCCTTTCTGAGCGCATCCACGCCGTTTACCTTTATCTTCTCCGGACATGCGCACAATGAGTTCCTCTCACCCTCTGTGCACAGCCCCAACACGAACACCTTTTTCTGCATGCACTCTGCAGCACTGGCTCGTCATCCCTGAAGCCCCAGCCTGCACCCCCTCCTGTGCACCACCCTTGCTGTGTGCCTCTCACCCCTGCACCCTGTTTCCTGTGCATCACAGCGTGTTCCTGACCCCCCGGGCTCATCGCTGCATGTTTCCTACACCCTCCGCGTCCACCCAGGGCATGTACCCCACTTTTTAGGACTCTGGCACGCACACCCCATCCCTGTGCGTATGTATCCACTGTGCGTACCCTTTACCTCCAGCACACACTGCTATCCACACAGATCTGCATATTCCCCACCCCGGCGGTGGCCCCTCAACCCTCAGCCCTCGGTGGAAACGCTAGGTTGGAGGCACCTCTGTGCTGGAGGGAGCCGTGCCACAGGGGAGGGCAAGTCTGTGGGAGGGGACAGGCTGACGTGGACTCTCCTTCCTCTTTCTCCCCTACACAGAGAAGAATCGAAGTTATGTCATTTCCTCCTTCACGGAGCTCAAGGCTTACGACCTGCTCTCCAAGTTCTCAGTGCAGTTTGTGGAGTATCCTTGAGACCTCACTAGCCAGGGTCCCTGGTGGGGTGGAGGGAAGGGGGAGGCCTGGGACGGGGCTCGCAGGGGGTCTGTGGGTCTTCCCGGTGCAGGTGGCTTTGCTGGCTCCTATACCCTGCGACAGCTACAACAAGCGCCAGATGAGCCGCATCTACCCCAAGGGCACCCGCATGGACTCCTCCAACTACATGCCCCAGATGTTCTGGAATGCTGGTTGCCAGATGGTTGCCCTCAACTTCCAGACGATGGGTGAGGGCATGCTCAGGCCCTTAAGAACCTTCCCCTGCCCCTCCCACCTTTACCCCTTCCCTGGGGAGGGGGGGTCTTTGGAACAGACCTGGGGGCGGGGGGGCTGATGTTCATTTAGGCTCTGGGCGCATGTGCATGTGTGTGAGTGTTTAGTGCATCAGCTCACGCCTATGTGACTGCACGTATACGAGTATGTCTGTGACGATGCCAGGGTGCTGGCATGGGTCTGGCTGCTCGGCCTGAGTGGGTCTGTGGGAACACCTGCTCCACTGGCCTCAACTCCCACTGTGAGCTTGAGGTCCGGTTGTGGCTTTGCTCCTGCTGACTCCAGGTTGCGGGCCCTTCCTGAGAGATGAGACCCTAAGGAACCAGGCCGGGACATGAGAAACCCTCATCCTCACGGTCCACCCAACCTCCCCATTTGCGAGACGGGAAAGGCTGGGAAATGTGGAAAGAGAGGCTGCGTGCAGAACCAGAGCCGGGCCGCCCTTCCTGAGTGCCCTTGTCCCCCCCAGACCTACCTATGCAGCAGAACATGGCGCTCTTTGAGTTCAACGGGCAGAGTGGCTACCTCCTCAAGCATGAGTTCATGCGCCGGTTGGACAAGCAGTTCAACCCCTTCTCGGTGGACCGCATCGACGTGGTGGTAGCCACCACCCTTTCCATTACGGCAAGGCCCTGAGGTGGACAAGTGGCCGGGAGGGCTGGGGTCTTGAGGAGAAAGACACAGGAGCCCCACTCCTCCATTCCCAACCCCCTCCCCTGATATCCCGAAAACTTCAGCCCCAGCCAGTTCGTGAAGTAGCAAGTTGCCTTGGAAACTGCCTCCTCCTCAGCACTGGAGGCTGCCTCTTGGTCCCCATGGAAACCAAGGGGAAGGGCTGAGGCTGGGGTGGGGGAGGGGGAAAGAGTGGGGCAGCTGGAGCCCCAGGCCCCGGGGGGAGGGCCCTGTTCCTTCCTCGCTGGGGAGGGAGGTGGGGAGGCCCACACCTCTTCCCTAAATGCTGGAAGCACCCTGGGTGCCAGAGCTTAGCTGTAACCCTTAAGCCACACAGCCTCTACTCTGTGGCCAGAATTGAATGGGGCGCTTCACAGTACCCAGGAATGGATGTTTCAGCTAGGGGGGCTGGAGGCCCTAAGTTCTGGGGAATGGGCTGGGTGGGGGAGCTGATGCTGGTCTCCCATGGGCCCCAACCTCCAGGTGATCTCTGGGCAGTTCCTGTCAGAACGCAGTGTGCGCACCTATGTGGAAGTGGAGCTGTTTGGCCTTCCTGGGGACCCCAAGAGGCGCTATCGCACCAAGCTGTCACCCAGTACCAATTCCATCAATCCTGTCTGGAAGGAGGAGCCCTTTGTCTTTGAAAAGGTGGGGTGGCTAGATCAGGGCAGGGGCTGGGATCTGTCCCTAGTTCTTGGTCTCTACTTGTAGAAGAGAAAATACATAAAGGGATTTCCTCGATCCTCCTCCTCTCCCCACCCCTCATCTGTGCCCTCCTGAGTTTCAAGAGTCCAAAAACCAAGTTTACAGAAATTTACTTCGTGGGCAAGTTTTGTATGTGTGTGTACATGTGCGTATGTGCGTGCTTGTCCATGTTACGATTAGAGGCAGAAATGTGAACTCCCTGGCCAGGGTGCAGGGACCCAAGGAATCACGGGGGCCTTTTGCTCCCATTGGATACTTGTTGACAAAGCTTCCAAGGGCTGTCTGCACCAGGCCCCCTGGAGCCCTGGGCTGCATATCCAGCTCTCTGCCCTGTGTGGACCAGCCGTGACATGAGCTGTTAGGATGTCTATGTGTGTGGCTTAGAGTGGGCCCTCTGTCCTCACCAAATCCAGTAAAGCCCGCCATGTTCTCACACTGACCCTAGATTTCTGGAATCAGGGAAGGGGGGCAGCTTGGCCACTCTCTACCCTCTCCAGCTTGTCCTGTCCTGAACTCTCCCCAGATCTTGATGCCTGAGCTGGCCTCCCTCAGGGTGGCTGTGATGGAGGACGGCAACAAGTTTCTTGGACACCGCATCATCCCCGTCAACGCCCTGAATTCTGGTAAGGATAGGGGTTCTTCTTTGCTGTTCCCAGTGGGTCTGAGACCAAGACCAGCATCAGGATCCCGTCCAGAGTGTGGGGCAGCTTCAGGGAGGTGGCCTTGTCATTTTATCAGCCTGGGAAAGTGGGGCAGGAATAGTACCTCTCCAGGAAACTGACAGAGGTGGGGACTCTGCCCACCCAACACAATGTCTCTAATTCTCTGAAACTACTGGGGCAGTTTCCCAAGTAGCTGACACTTCTTGGGCACTTAAAATGCTTTACGGGCTTATAACACTTTCTCGCTTAATCCTAACAGTAACCACGTGAGGTAGAACCAGACTAGAGCCAGCAGGGTCGAGTACTGGGCTGCTGGTGAGCAGTGCTGGGCAGCAGCGGGCTCTGGCTCACTGGCCACCCGGTCATGTCCCACAGGATACCACCATCTGTGCCTGCACAGCGAGAGCAACATGCCACTCACCATGCCTGCACTCTTCGTCTTCCTGGAGATGAAGGACTATGTACCTGACACCTGGGCAGGTGGGAGGCCCCTGGAATGTTGGAAGCCCCAGGGTGTCCATCCCCCCTCCTCTCTCCGCAAGCCAGCCTCCAGAGGGGGGCAGGACAGGGTATTCTGGCGTAGGTGAGGATGGGGGAGGCCCCCAGGTACATCTCCTTATCAGGCCCATCATGTCCCTGTGCACCCAGATCTCACGGTGGCCCTCACTAATCCCATCAAGTTCTTCAGTGCTCATGATAAGTCTGTGAAGCTCAAGGAAGCCATGGGAGGCCTGCCTGAGGTCTGTGTTGTCAGGTCCACTGCCAGGGGCCCCCACGAGCTTCACCCTCTCCTTGGGAAGATGAGGGAGGGGGCGGAGTCCAGGGCTCAGGGAGAGAGACACCTTCCTAACACGCTCTCCCTACACAGAATCCCTTCCCTCTCGGGAGTCCAGTTGCCCGCCAGGTCAATGGGGCATCAGCTTTAACGAGCAACGGGTCAGCAGGTACGCACTGCAGGGTCCCCGCACCTACCGGAAGGGTCTCGATCTCTCCGCTGCGCCGGTAGGCACATCCCAGACAGGTGGCAGTTCTCTATAAAAACAAAACCAAAAACCACCCCGAAAACTTGCACCTGGGGAGGGAACGGCTGCATGTGAAGCCTCGGGCTGGGCAGTGCGCAGCAGGGGGCCCACACCGCCACCCCCGGGAGGCGCGGGAGCGGCCGAGCCGAGGGCATCGGAGAGCCTCTCCTTTGGCTCTTGCAGCAGCCGGGGCCAAGGCCAGGGAGGAGGCCACGAGAGAAGCTGCGGGTAAGGCCTGCTGAGACCGAGTCACGCTGGGGTCGAGCCCGGGGAGGGTCCGGGACTCGGGGGTGGGGGCGGTTCCCGGGGGGCGCGCGCCTCACGCCTGCCCCAGCAGAGCCGCGGACCGCTAGCCTGGAGGAGCTGCGGGAGCTGAAGAGCGTCGTGAAGCTGCAGCGGCGGCACGAGAAGGAGCTGCGGGAGCTGGAGCGGCGCGGCGCGCGACGCTGGGAGGAGCTGCTGCAGAGGCGCACGGCGCAGCGGGCCGAGCTCCGGCCGCCGGGCGCTGGGGGCGGCGGCGAGGGCCGGGGCCGCAAGCTCGGCCCGGGGAAAGGCTCCTGCATAAAGAGGTAAGGGCAGCGGAGGCATCCTGCCCCCCGCGGCTCGGGCGCGGGCGGCCTGGGGCTCACGGCTTGTCCCCACATGGCCTCCGCAGGACCCCGCCGGCCGAGGACCCCGCCGGGTCGGCGCCGGCCGAAGGCCCCGAGGGCGCGGGCGCGCGTCTGCGAGAGCTGAGGGACAGGCTGGAGCTGGAGCTGCTGCAGCAGGGCGAGGAGCAGTGCGAGTGTGTCCTGAGGTGCAGGGCGCAGCAAGTGGCCGAGGTGCCAGCGTCGGGGAGGGGAGGGAGCGAGGGCCCGACCGACCCCACACCCTCTGCACAGCCAAGGGCATCTCCTCGGTCTTAGCTTAGCCGGTCCTTCCTCTCCCTCAGCAAATGACCAAGATGATGGAGCTGGCCAGAGAGAAACAGGCTGCAGAGCTGAAGACCCTCAAGGAGACTTTGGAGACGTAAGACTGCCTCCCTTCTACGCCTGACTCTTACCTCCCAGGAGGGCCCAAGTCGCAGGAAGCATCTTCCTGATGCCTGTTTCTCTGCAGTGACACCAAAGAGGTGAAGAAAAAGCTGGAGGCCAAGAGGCTGGATCGGATCCAGGCCATGATGAAGGTCACCACAGACAAGATGGCTCAGGAGAGGTAAGCCCTGGAGGGGAGGCACAGGACTCAAACTCCAGGCCCAGTGCTGAGCAAGAACCACACTGGGTGGGAAGGGGCCTTCCTACAAGTGGGTCCTGACTTGCTTCCCAGAGATGTGCCTGTCTCCTTGTGCTGGAAAGTTAATTCTACTTCTGTCACCTCTGATCAGAGAATGTCCTCCTTAGGCAAAACACAGATGCCACCACTATTTGAGGAAAGAGGAGAATTTAAGGGAAAATCAAGTGTGTAAAGAGGGAGGTGAAACCTTGGGAGAGCTGATTCCCACCTACACTTTCCCATGCATGCCTTGAAGAACAGTGTGTTTTAGTGAGGAAGCCCTTCCCTCAAAGGGCCCCCAGGGCTCCCAATATCTCCTTAGATCCTCCTTGGGTCCCCATGCTTACCTCTCTGGCTGGTTCCCAGACCAGACATAGATGCATGCCAGCCACAGAGGGTTCTGCGATGGAGTTCTCATGTTGCCTACACCCTGTGGAGAATTTGTCTCATCCAGCTCTTCCCGGGGGCCTCCTGCCCTCTCTGAAACTCTGATCACCCCAACAGGTTGAAGAGAGAGATTAACAACTCCCACATCCAGGAGGTGGTGCAGGTCCTCAAGCAGGTGTGTAAGAGCTGTGCCCTTCCCAAACACACTCTCTCTCTGAGAGGAGTGGCCCCAAGGCCTTTACTTTGCCCTTAGGAGATGCACTGTTTAGAGTGGCCCACCAGCTAGGGATGGGGGGAGAGGCAGTAGAGGGGAGGGGCTTCCCCCAGGCCATCCAGGGTTCTGACCTTTGTGCAGAGGTTGGGATACCAGCCTAAAGGAGCCTGTCTTTGGCCAGCTGCCCTCGATGGAAATGATATGGGCCAGCTGGCCAAGGGGAGGTGGGATTGGGGTGGGTGGGTAAGAGGGAGCAAGGGAGCTTCCAGAGTTAGGCTTCCAGGGAGTCAGAAGAAGAAGGAAAGCCCTGTGGAGAATGGCCCTAAAGCTCCCTGGGGATTACTAACAACAGTAACAGAGCTACCAGCTCCTGAGTCCTGACCTTGTGCAGGCACTAAGCCGGGTGCTTCACACGAACTGTCTCATATAATCCTTCACAATCCAGCAAGACAGGTACTATTATCCTCATTTTACAAATTAAAAAACAAAACAAAACAAAAACCCAACTTTTCAAAGGTTAAGGAATTTGTCCAAAGGCTCCCAGCTCGTTGACTGGGATTGTAGCTGATTTCACCCCAGACTGCCTGCCTATGCTGTCCTGATTCTCTGTCTCTCACTCCTGCCCAGATGACAGAGAACCTGGAGAGGCACCAGGAGAAGCTGGAAGAGAAGCAGGCAGCCTGCCTGGAACAGATCCGGGAGATGGAAAAGCAGGTGACGGGGTTGGGGGGGGGGGGGACGACCACTACCCTGGCCCACAGCAGAGCTGGCCTGGCTCCAGGGTGTAAAGGGACCCAGCTCTGGGGAGCTGCGAGTCAAGAGGTGGGTGGTTGTGGGGGACTTGCCCCTCTCCAGTGGGTCAGGGCTCTGATTCCCAGGGGATCATGAGGCAGCTCTGCAGATCTCTTTGCTTGGTTGGTATTCCCTCTCCTGAAAGACCCCCTGATGGGCTCCACTACCCCCACCTCCCACCCTGATCTCCTGGGAGGTCTGAACAAACCAGGCATCTCCTGGTTCCACTGTTCAGGCGAGGAAGAGTGGGCGGGTGGCCCATGCTGAGCCAGGGGGTGGTCCTTGCTGTCCCCACAGTTCCAGCAGGAGGCACTGGCACAGTACAAGGCCAAGATGAAGGGCCTGGAGGTGGAAGTGAAGGAGTCGGTGAGGACCTACCTCAGAGCCTGCTTGCCCTCTGCGGAGGAGGACAAGCCTGAGAGGCCCTGCAGGGTCTCCAGGGAGCTGTGTGAGCAGGATGCACTCACAGAGAAGACAGACGCCCAGGAGACCCTCCTCTGATGCCCCCATGCCCTTGGGACGTTCTGCAAGGACATTCACCCTTCTCTGGGACGTGAGACCATTCCCCCTCGAGGAAAGGGCCCCAGCACCGTGATGCTGCGGGAAGCTGGACTCCCTTGGACACTGGAGCCCCTTTCTCAACAGCCAGGCTAAGGAGGAGGCAGGAAGCAGGCCAGCTGGGGCCCGTCTGGGGTCTGAGGTCCTCTCCGTCCAACATCCTGCCCCTCCTGCTTCCGCTTCCCCTCTGAACAAGCGTCTGTCACATTTTTGTTGAGGGCAAAAGAATACGAACTTGGAGGCATGAAATGGGGCCCTGGCCTCAGTCTGCATTTCCTAGTGTGCCGCTATAGACTCAGTTTCCTCACCTGGAGGGTTAGGCCTGGCCACCTGGAACCTCTACTCCATCACCTGTAGTTCAAGCAGGTCCAAACTCCAAACTCTCCTGCCATAAGGCGGGCAGCTCACCCTGGCTTCTAGGCCCCATCTCGGGCTTGCCCTGAGTTGGCCTCATTGTCAGCTCCCTGATACAGAGTCCAGCACTTCCTTCCAGCTCCCTGGGGACAGCTGCTCCCAGGATCCCAGGCTAAGGTGCTTTCCCTGCCTCCTGCCTTTGGGGGATGGGAGGCTGATGTGGAAAAGCTGCCTCAGCTGTGTGGCCCTCAGGCCACTGAGACAACTGGGGCTGGGGGTGAGGGGAGAAGGATGGCCTTTTGTGCACTCTCCCACCCAGGGCCCAGCCACCCCTTTTCCTAGGCCTGGGGGGTACTTCCCAGCATGTGTCCCAGCTCAGGCTGTCCTGACAAGGTCAGCGCCATTTTCTCTCCTGACTTTATGAGGTTTATTTATTTTTCTCTTTCTTACTCCTACTAAAGAACCCTGTCTCAAGATTTCCTGCCTAAGCCTGGCCTCTGTTCTACAGCTAAGAAAGGCGGGTGGGGATGGGCAGGGCTTCCCAGGTGGCGCAGTGGTTAAGAATCCACCTGCCAATGCAGGAGACACGGGTTTGATCCCTGGTCCGGGAAGATCCCACATGCCGCGGAGCAGCTAAGCCCATGCGCCACAACTACTGAGCCTGTGCTCTAGATCCCGCGAGTGACAACTACTGAAGCCTGAGCACCTACAGCCTGTGCTCTGCAACAAGAGAAGCCACTGCAATGAGAAGCCCGCGCGCAGCAACGAAGACCCAACGCAGCCAAAAATAAATAAAAGAAATGGGGGGGGGGCAGCGGAGTAGACTGCCCCCCAAATGAAGTGGGCTGGGGAAAAAGTCCATGAGAATTGACCTGAGCATGAGGTCCCTTCTAGAGCCCAGTGGAATGGCCCTGCCTCTGGGCTTGAAGAGGATTCACTTCCCCATCTGCCGGCCCTGATGCCACAACCACTGGAAAATGATGTCACCCTTCTGCTCCACTCCTCACCAGATGTGGCCCTTCCTTGTCTCCACCCTCAGGGCTGGAGCAGAAGAGCCTCCTGCAAAGGTGCCCCCCACCCTCTTGGGGAGTCGCAAGCTGTCAGGCCACCTGGGCCCCTTTAGGCAGACTTAGACCGGTCGTATTCTCAGGCTCCTGGGGCCGTTATGGTTGACCCAAACACAGGCTGTAGAGAGGCTTCTGGGCAGCTGTTCACTGCACCTATTGGCATAGTCCCAAATCCCAAATGAAAACAGACACTGGCTTCGGAGAGGCAGGGTGGGTGTTGATTCTGGACTGTTTTCTTATCAGAGAGTTATAGCAAATGCCATTAGCCTCTCCCCCCATCCCTCTGGGGGCTTGATCTCTGTGATGCTAGCAGTCCCTGGCTGCAGGGTGAGGCTAGGGGCCTGCGCATTCACAGGAGTAAGGCCTGTCATTGGTCAGCCTGCATACACACTGGAGACAGCGGAGGGCGGGACACCTACATCCCAGGGCAGTGCCCTGTCTTCAGCACTCCAGCTGAGCACTCAGCTGCCCCATCTCCTCCCCAACCCAGGGGTAGAACCTCACAGGGATGAGGATCCAGGCCTAGAGGAACTCACTGACCTGGGCATGGGGCATAAGCCGGAGCCAGTGCCAAATAGGGCCCACTGGGCAGTCCCTAGCTTTGACCAGTGACCGCTCAGGGGAAGAAGACTGCCTTCTCTGCCCCTTAGTCAGGCCAGGCAGAGTCTCTAGGCCTCCAGTCTGGGGCTGAGAAGCCCAGGAATAGGGAAGGGGATACAGTCCTCCCTCCCGGAGAGGCCTCTGCACAGCAGGCTGGGGGCTTCCCAGGAGGGCAGGGCAAATACCCACCTCCCTGCTTTCTGTCCTCTGGAAAAAGGGCAGGGTGCCCCTGGGAAAATGCCACAGTCCTTGGGCCCTGGATGGGAATTAATCTCTGGCCTCAGGGGATGTGCAGAGGAAGAACTGATGCCCTCCCTCAGGGCTCTAGAGCAAGGGAAGAACACCTGGCTTCCACTCCTGCTGCAGATCTGTGGGGCTGAGGCCAGCTTCCCTATCCACTTGGCATGCCTCAGTTTCACCTTTTGCATCAAAAGAAGGGTCCCTACCCCCTTCCCAATCCCACTGCTGACTCAGACGCCAGAGTCCCCTGCTGACTCACAACCCACCCCCCCCAGCTCTCTGGATCTCCCAGCCACGTGCCACCAGGCCCAACCCTGCTGAGCTGGTGCAACGTGACAGGGTGAGGGGGCTGGTGACACTTGAGGAAGAAAGAAGGGGGCCTGCGAAGGGGGGCAGCTGCAGACAGAGTGACAGACTGCAGGCCTGAGCCGCCTCTGGGAGGAAGCCCTTTTGCCAGCCTGGGGCCTGCAAGGGGGAGGCTCAGCAGGTGGGAGGGAAGGGGAGTGTGGCGTGCCTGCCTGCCCCCTGCCTGCCTCAGCTCCATCGCCTGTCAGCCTTCAGCTCCCTAAGCGACAGCTTCTAATTCCGGCTGTTGGGGCCTCGATCCTCCTCAGCAGAGTCTCAGCTTTTTTTCATCGTTGCTATTTCTTTTCTGCTCAGAACATGCTGAGCCCACTGGGAAGTCAGAGCAAAGGCTTTAGGGCATGAGACGTGGCACTGCCCCCCCCATCCCACCTCAGGCCTGGCTGGGTTGGTAGTACCAGCTGGGGCAATGGAACGGCCGCTCCTTCCAGAGAGTACCCAGCACAGCACACTCTGACGGGCCAGGGTGAGGCCCTGATTCAGCTCCTCTTCTTCCCCGGCACTCTCTCCATCCACCACAGAGAAAAAGGACAAAAATGAGGCTGAGCTGGCTCAGGGAGGAGGGGCAGGGCTCTTTGGGACCGGTGCCCCTTCTGTGTTCCTGCTGCTTCTCTCCTCCACCTGGGAGTGTCACTGCCTGGATTGTTGGGCTGGCCTGCCACACAGTTTCCTGGGATACCCCCTCCCCTAACCCTGGAAACAGAGAAAGAAGAGAAGAAAGCAATTTTCTTCATGCTGCAGAAAAGGGAAATTGAGTCATGAAGAGAAGAAAACCTTTCTTCTGCTACCTGAGTAAACAGGGAGAGCATTCCTGCGTCCTTACTAGGCTTGGCGAGTCTATTCCTACTCCAGTTGGGGCCCGCAGGTCTGTGGGTGGGATTGGGCTTTCTGCACTCTGAATAACTGTGCAGCTCTTTCCCTGACACTCCCTAGCTTGCTGTTGCTTGCAGCAGGCAGGGTTGGTGTTCTTGGCTTCCTTTTGCAGATGAGAGCATGCAGGCCTGGAGCCACACTGCTAGTAAATGCCTTCAAGCTGGGACTTAACTCTGCTGTCAAATGCCCTTTCGGTGACACCATGAGAGAAAAGCGGCAGATCTCAGAGTAGGGGGATTAAAAAACTCAAAAAGTCAGAAGGGGGACGCTTCACGGTGTGCACAGGCATACATCACATGCTCTGTCCAGGAGAGAGGGAAGTGGGAGTCCCTGCTTCACGGCTGGCCCCGATGCCATGTGGGCATCTCTGAAGCCTGGGAGCTGGAGAGAGGTGAGAAGCTCAGGGTGCAGAGCTATGTGCCCACTTTGCCACTCCCCCATCTGGGCCCACGGGCTTTTCCCAGAGGCAAATCCTCTCCTTGCCCATACCTTTCCCCAGGCAGAGCCTGCTGCAAAGCTTCTGGTCACTGCTTTACCCAGGCTGAGGACACCTTTATTCTTCCCTTAATTTCCTGTCTTTCATATAAAGGGACCCCTTAAAGCAGCCCTCAGCACTAAAGGTGTTTTCCCTGCTTACGTGCCCTTGTTTCTTAGCAGCCAGCTCCCACACATCCTTGAAGACCATCTCAGAAGCCCTATTCTCAGAAGACCCTAGAGTCCGCCTTTCCCCACAACTCCATTTTCTCCTCCAGGGACTGTCTCCGTTTTGTATTTAACATACGTATTCAGCCCCTAGGCGATAAACTCGACTTTTTATGTCCCGATCTTGTTTTCCCGCTTGAGAGGGGAGGTTTCTTCCATCCAGAACCGAATTTCCGCCTCTGTATTTCCCACGGCTGGGAACACACAATACCTAGCTCACAAAAAGTCTCAGTAAATTCTGTAGTCGATACCTGACTCACTTCTTTTTTCACAAATATCCATTCCAACCCTACACACCTTCCCACCCTCTGCAGCTCTTAGGTGCTCTGACTCCCCTCCTCCGAGGCCTGCTCCTCCCCCCCCACCCCCCCAGGGCGGAGCAGCGGGCCGGAGGGAGAGGGGATACGGTAGTTTTCTCACACTCTGTTGATTCGTGCTCTCTTCTTATCTCGGAAGGGTTCAGCTAGTGGTCAAGGTCAGAGCCCTGTGGTCTGGGGGTGGTTTTGTGCTCAAGAGGGAGATGGGGACCCTGGGGGAGGTGTGCATGTCCCTTGCTCTTTCCGGGGTGGCGATGGGTCCTGAAACAGCGGGGAGGCGGCACCGAGGAGTTGCTAACGCAGCTGCAGTACTCCCGGATCTTAAGGCGCCCGCTCCACTCGCCGCGTCTCCGCACCGCCAGCTTCTCAGCCGCCGGGAGCTGGCAGGCGGGCGCGTTAGTCTCGGTTGGAGACGTCCGAGATACGAGAGCGCACTCCCCCACCGCCACCCCCGCGCCGAATCAGCGTGTGCGGGAGGAACAATTGTGTGTGCGTGCGTGATTCGCTACACTTCCAGTGGCGGTTCCCAGCCAGACTGAGGGCCCCCGACCCCGCGCAGCGTAGGTACTCCCCCCTCCCCGATTTGGGGAGTGATTTACTCCCCGTCCGCCTTTCGCCACCACCCCCAGCGTGCTTATGGTCCAGTTCTGCCCTCATGGGGTCCCACTTCCTTCCAGCCGCACCGATGGGGGCAGCCCTCGTCTTCTTCGACGGGCTCAGGGTCCCTCCAGTTTCTATGGAGCCCCGGGCACCGACTCCGGTGGGGGCGGAGGGTGGGGAGAGAAGACTGTGACTTTGGGATTGGCCCGGTCGGGTGCATGTGGCCCCCTGCGAGCAGCCCCCGCCCCGCCCCCGCTGCCGCAGCCCCAGGGAAGCGCGGAGGAGAAGCTGCTCCCCGACGTCGTGGCCCACCGAGAGGTGGGTGAAGGTCAGGGGCGGTCTCCGCCGCCCCGTCAGTTTCGGCCCTGACGGCTCAGCCCGCTTCCTGAGTAGCCATTGCCATGCAGACCCCCGAGACTATAAAACCAGGTATCTATGCGGGCGGCGACTCCCGCGCCGCCAAGCCCCCCAAGTAAGGAGCAAGCGCCCTGGCGTGGCCCGGCCCCCGCGAGAGGGGAGGAGGCGGAGGAGCGGCGCCGGGAGATTGAGGAGCGGCGCGCCCCGCCAGGGCTAGAGGCAGGCGCGCACGGCGGGCGCCACCGTCTCAGCAGGGGAGCGGTGCTGCCCCGGGTGTGGGTGAGTGGCGTGGCTCCCAGCCACGACGGACTGAGGGGCGCCGGACACTGGGAAAGCAGCGGGAGAGTCAGGAGGGGCCCGAGCTTCGGCTCCCGTCGTCTTGTGGCGGGCCAGGCGCGGAGCCCGGAGTAGCGAGCAACCTACACCATCAGGCGGGAAGCCCAGGGAAGGAGCAGCGAGACGCCGGGCGTGCGGCCCAGGAGCGGCGGGGCAGCTGGAGGACAGAGTGGGAACCTCAGGACCCTCGGCCGCAGCCGCCCACGCGTGGAGGGAGCCATACCCGAGCGTCGGCGGGGGCCGGAGCCCGGTGGGGCTCAGAAACAGGGGCGCCCCCGTGCGGAGCTGCCGGGCCGCCTGGGCGCGGCGGCCGAGGCCATGCTCAAGCCCAAGGACCTGTGCCCCCGAGCGGGTACGCGTACCTTCCTGGAGGCCATGCAGGCGGGCAAAGTGCACCTGGCCCGCTTTGTGCTGGACGCGCTGGACCGCAGCATCATCGACTGCCGCGCGGAGCAGGGCCGCACGCCGCTCATGGTGGCCGTGGGCTTGCCAGACCCCGCGCTGCGCGCGCGCTTTGTGCGACTACTGCTAGAGCAGGGTGCAGCAGTGAACCTGCGGGACGAGCGCGGCCGCACGGCGCTCAGCTTGGCGTGCGAGCGGGGCCACCTGGACGCCGTGCAACTGCTGGTGCAGTTCAGCGGCGACCCCGAGGCGGCCGACTCGGCGGGCAATAGCCCGGTGATGTGGGCGGCAGCGTGCGGCCACGGGGCGGTGCTCGAGTTCCTAGTGCGCTCTTTCCGCCGCCTCGGCCTGCGCCTCGACCGCACCAACCGGGCGGGCCACACGGCGTTGCAACTGGCCGCCGCCAGCGGCCACGGGACCTGTGTGCAGGCCCTCACCGGGCCCTGGGGCCGCGCAGCCGCCGCCGCCGCGGCCCGGGGCTCCAACTCCGACAGCCCCCCTGGCCGTCCGGCTCCCGCGCCCAGCCCGGAGCGCCGAAGACCCAGTCCCCGCCGCCTACCGCGGCCGCTCCTGGCGCGCTTTGCTCGAGCGGCCGGCGGCCATGGTCACGGCGGCGAGGCTGGCTCAGGGGGTAAGGGCTTCGGTCGGCACCGGGTGCAGGGCAGCGAGCGGCCGGAGCTGGGCCGGAGCATGAGCCTGGCGTTGGGTGCCGTGACCGAAGAGGAGGCGGCTCGACTGCGGGCGGGAGCCCTGATGGCACAACCACACTCGCCCCAGTCTTCAGGCGTTGGGCGGTGGCGTTCGCAGGAGGTGCTGGAGGGAGCGCCCCCAGCCTTAGTGCAAGCCCCCGTCGGCCTTAGCCCCCACCCCGAGGGCGGCCCCGGCTCTGGCCGCTCGGGTTTGCGCCGACGCTCTACAGCTCCAGACATCCCCAGCCTGGTCGGGGAAGCACCTGGGCCCGAGAGCGGCCCAGAATTAGAGCCCAACGCTCTGCCCCATTCGGTGCCTGGGCCGCAGCCTTGGCAGGCGGGCACGGAGGCCGCGGCGCTGCACGCTCAGCAGTAAACAGCCTCGAGGCCGAGCCCTGCTCCCCCCACCTTGCCCTCTCTGCTCCACTGGGATTTCTTTTTCCCAGGTCCCTCACCTTCCTGGCAGTTTCCCACCCCCAGATCCTAGCACCTGTCCCTGCTGCCAAGGTGAGACCTCCCTCAGCCCTCTCTCCGAAACGGACCCCTATCTTGTTTCTTTTTTGTGCTTGTTGGTATTCACTGCCCGAGTCTCTCACCTTTTCTAAAGGCCTGCCGTTCCAGTCCTGGAAGCGAGAAGTAGAAGACTGGATCCATGGGCTACAGCTTTCCAGCTGGACCCCCTTCCCTGAGCGCTAAGGCGCACTCCTGCGTCTTTCAGGCTCCTGCCGGGTTTCCTTCCCCTTGCCGGGTTTTCCCACACCCTAGTCAGCCAGCCAGGCAGAAGAGTTGTCCTGTAGAACAAAGGCCTAGCCTCCCTCCTCCCCCCCACTCCCACTCCCCCACCCCTCAACCCCTGCCCCCCCTACCCCAGTGATGCTGACAGTAATGCCCCACATGACCTAAGTATCCCTTCCCCTTGTGTTGGAATGATGGAGAAGGGGAGCCTGGAGATGGGCCTCGGAGCCTTTCTGAACGGGAGGGAAGGAGTCTGGAGGTTACATTTTTAGGGGGAGAAACTCCTGCCTCAAGACATTGAAAGCATAGTTTGGGGGTGGGAGGAATGCTAGTTGTCCCTTGAACCAGCTTCTTCTGCCTCAGCCGGAGTCAGACCCAAGATTCAACTTCATCGACAATGTGGGGTCATTCCCCCCATCCCGCTGACGCGCCCCCCTCGCCCCCCTCGCCCAGCCCAGCTCTGGGCTCTTGAGCCTGTTTCCTCTCACTCTCAGAGGCCTGAAATGGAAAGGACTTAGCACTTCCCCCGCCCCCCCCCCCCCCCCCCCCCCCCCCCCCCCGCCTCGCAGCTCCCGGTCTTGCACGTGGGTGCTCCCGCAGGGGGGAACGGTTGCGAAGGCTTTGATTAATTGTATTTCTTCCAATCCTCAAAGAACTCGTGTTTTGAGTCTTTGTATGTGAAGCAGAAAGCAGCGGGTCTGATCCGAGGCTTAAGAACCTGACAATGTCTCTTTAAATAGAAGCTCCGCGAGGGGGATAATTGACTGAAGTGTTTGCCACGTTAAAGGCGGCGGCGCGCGGGAGTCTGAAGCCCACACGAACGGCAGGTCCGGGTTTAAATTATATCAAACTCCTTTGAGAGCTGGAAGAGGTCTGTTAAACGGTTCCTGCTTCTCTCTGGGCCGTTAATAGAGGGCAGGGTGGATAATGGATGCTAGAGCTCGAGACCAAGGACCCCTGCCTCTGCCCCAAAGCGTGGGATGCAGGCCCGGCTCAGCTTCAGTACTGGGCAGATTAGTGAGTCAGAGGCAATTGCGGAGAGGTGGTTAAAGGCCCCTTCCTAGCCTGGCCCTTCGTCCCCACCCCTCCCCGCCCCCGCCCTCATCTTTGTGCCGGCCTAGGGAGAAGGGTCTGGAGGGTCTGGCGAATCGCGTACCCTAGGATACTGCTGAAGCGCCAGCACACGAACCTGTGTGCCCAGCCCGTGGGGTGGCAGCACGTGGGGAGTTTTTTGTGAACCCCGAAGGTTGAGCGTGCAGCCCCTCAGCTGCCGGCCGTGGGGTCTTTTCAAGACGTCGATCTATTCATCTTTGCAGAACGGAAGGTTTCTCACCAATAACTCTAGGGGAACTGCCCAGAGCGAGAATGACCTGTGATGAGAAATTGGGCCTGGGGTGAGGGATGGGTGATCAGGGTCCGGCCTCGTGTAAGTGTCAGACACCTCCCCAGTGCTTCCACCAATCCGGGGTCCGCGAGGCCGCGAGGGCCCAGACACTGGACGTGATCTCTGGTGCCCCCTGGTGGCAAAGTTGCGCTCTCGCTGCGCCCAGGCTCGGAGTTCAGCCTTGCGGTTTTATTTGGAGCCACCGCTGTGTACTTCTCCCTCTCTGTGCACTTACCCATGGAATCCTCTTCCTCTTGTAGTGTATTAAATCCGGATACTTGAAGTCATTTCACAGCAGTGAAGTGAGGGACAATGAACAAAAAACTCGCATTTGGAGTAGCAGGAGGCCAGACCCTTTACTTAGGACATCAAGATCTTCCAGGTTAAGGCTCCATATAGAGAGCTCCTGCTGTCTTCTGAGAAACTGGAGCTTCCAACCCGTCCCTTACGATTTCTGAACCTTGAGACCTGCTGATTATGCACTGTTTTCTTCTGATGTGATTTGCTTTCGTTTCTGGGGTGTTTTGCCCTTCCCCCATTTTTCTCTCCCCAAATATCTGCCTCTCCTCAGTCCCACTGTCTGGGTGGTGGCTGAACTGAAAAGTTCTGAAAAACGCCTGAAAAGCCAGAAGGAGAGAATCTGGGGTGGGATGGGTGGTAATTGGACGCCCCAAGTGCAAACTCCTTTTTTCTGATCCTTGCTTGTTCACTTATCCTTTTCCAACTGTGTTTAATTTTTATGAAGTTTAATTTTAATGGTGTAAGAATACAAGTATTTTGGCTTCTTCAAAATACCACATTGAAGACATGGGTCTGGGTTGCACACTGTGTTGAAGGTGCTGTCATGTTTCAAGTGTTGCCGCCATGGGGATTTCTGGTTGAACGTCACCTTGGGCCCTCTTTATTGGATAAACAACTATGAGGGCTCCTCTCTGGAATTGCCAAGGGTTTGGTGGTTGAAAGTGATGTTTCTAAAAAACCACAGCAGATCTTTCCTGTCTGAACTGAATTGTGTGTTTGACTGCCTTGCTGTTCTTGCAGATTTCTTACCAGGCCCAGCTCTGTGCAGAACTTAGATGTTTCACCACATTTCGCTATCCTGAACTTCCCCTTATTGTCAGCCCCAAGGCATTGAGGCTGGGGTCCCCTCGAGCTCAATCTGGTTTAGAAGAGACTTTTCTAAACATTTTGTTTTTCCAATTCTTGTTGCTTTCGTCATCGTGAAGTCACCTGTGCCACTGGAGCTGGTACTCTGGGGTCAAGCTCAGAACCGGTCTGTGTGTGAGGCTAAATGACATACGCACATGCTTTTGGAATGACACTGTGCAGTGGAAGGACTCTTAGAGCTCAAAAGAATAGTTAATAAATCCAGTGTTATTCAGTTGCAAGAACCGGCCTCTTTTTGCCTTGCCAACCACTCGTGACCGTGGGCTTCGGTTGGGAGGTAGGTTCCGCCTTCCCTCAGCCTCCATCTCTGCCCAGCCCACTGTGGCTGCTTCCTGGAGGTAACAGGTGCTGCTTCTGGCTGAGCTGGTGGGACAGGGGCCCTTAGACCAGGGCAGCTGTCTAGGTGGGGAACTGTGGGGAGGAGGTCTGCAGGACTCCTTGCTCCTGGGTAGAAGGTTTCAGTGACCCTGACAGAGAGGGGGTAGAATGAGACCTCAGGAAGTAAGTGCTGGAATCAGTGTCAGAGCTGGAAGTTTAAAGACCCAGGTTTCTTGGTTTCCAGTTGCGCTCTTTCACAGCTCCTCACGGTCACCCTCTGTTGTGAGAACTGAAGCAGAGACTGCTTTCTCACTGGAAGCAGTTCCAGGCCACTTCCTATGGACAGTTTGAGGGGAGCAGCCTCTGACTTTCCGGGGAGGTGGCAGGGGGGAAGCAAACGGGGGAAGGGAGATGCTGCTGCAGAAAGTGGCCGTCAGCCCCTGTGGCGCCAGCAAGCACAGCCCACGGCCCTGGCTTTCCGGGTTGGGTTCCTCTCCCCTGGGAAGGAGCCCTGTCTATTTCTCAGCTCTTTCAGTCCTGAGGGCCTTCACTTCCTGTTTCCCTTCTTCTCTGCCCTCATTTCAGGCCCACATGCCACCAGGGAGTAGGATTTTCTGTGGATCAGAATGACCGTCAGGGGGCTCATAGCAGGGAGGAGGGAGGGCCACCCTGGACACCCACTACAGCGTGTTCAGTTTGAAGACAGCCTGGCTCTACTCCCAGGGACGACAGGAAGGCCAGAGGTTTTGAACACTCCGTTTAATTTAAAACAGGCACAAGTGCAAACAATTCACAAAAGGGACAATGCTTTTGTTTTTAAAACTCTGACCCTTAAAAAAAGTCCTTGCAATTTTTTTTTTTTTTTTGCCCCAAAGCAGGCCACTAGGGATAGAGGAATCTAAAAATATTATCTAGATAGGGTCCAGACACCTGGAGTTCTTCCCTGGGATTCCCTGTCTCACAGCAGCCCTGAAGGTGGGGAGGGGAGGGGGACAAGGAGACAGGTGTCTGAGGAGGCAGCTAGGGGCACGTGGTTTGCACAAATGGGCTGCCCATTCCAGTGACATGATGGAATTGGGAGCTGGTTCACCTCTCCCAGACCAGGATTTTGAAAACAGGTCCCCCAAGCACACAAAAGAAGAGTGGGTCCCCGATGACCTGGTTGTTGAGATGAAGCTCACAGGTAAAACAAGTTTGTTCCCTCACCATTCTGGTCCCTGGCTCTCAGATCCCACAGTACAGGAGAAACTCAGAAACCGGCCAGGCCCCCAGGATGTGTTTGACTCAATACAGACCTCTTTGCTGGTCAGGTAGAACCCCGGGACTTAAGAGGTGGGAAACGGGGCCAAGGAAGCAGGTCACCTTCAGAGCAGAGTTTAGTGGGAGAGAAGATGGAGAAGCCTAACCGAAGACAGTCGTGGGTGACCTTCCTCCACACCACACACACACACACACACACACACACACACACACACACGTGTGCGCACACACGCATCCTGTGAAGTGAGACCACTTTACCACCAGCTGCCTTCTTCCTCTTTCACCCAGAAAATTCCCCTCCCCGTCACGGCCTCCGAGCAGGCTGTTCACAGTTGGGCGCGGGCTGTGCAGGGAGTGTGTTGTCAGCTCAGGTGGGTTGGGAAGCAGGTGCAGGTGAGACTGTGCCTTCAGGAAGTCAGACACAAGGGAGGAAGATGGTGTCAGGCAATAAACACCTTCCAGACCCCAGGATTTGGAACTGGAGCTGAGAACAGCAAGTATCCTGATGAAAACAGGCAGTCTGCCTCTTGGGTGACCTGGGATGCTCGTGTACTACTTACTACTTTAAAAAAAAAAAAACTTCAGCAGCCTTTCCTGCTGTGTTGGCCACAGTGGCCAGAAGCACTGGTCTCCATGTTTCATAGAAATATCCCTGTGCAGATAACAAAGGGTCATCCTGCAGAAGAGGTCTCCATCATCCCAGAGGCAACTGGGGACTCTTGGGAGGGAAAGTGACTGAGGGGCAGGTCCGGCCTGGCCCAGTGGGCTGAGGGGCAGGAGGGCAGGGTCGGGGCTTCACATTCAATCTTTGGAGAGAATACTGAGAGAATGAGGCAGGCAGCCAGGCCCTGTTGGCAAGTTGGTGGCCCAGTGTCCCCTGCCTGTGGGCACAGGTGGCAGGCGCACTCTGGGGCTGGGCTCAGCAGGTGGAGGTCTGCTTGCGGTAGAGCTGGATCAAGGGCACCAGGCACTCGGGCAGCCCCGTCTGCAGCAGGAAGGGGTGGTCCAGGAGTTCCTGGGCCGTGGCTCTCTCCTGGGGGTCTCGCACCAGCATCTGTTCCAGGAAGTCTCGCAGCACTGGGGAGACCTGTGGAGGCAGGGCAGTGAGAGGAAGCCACAGTTTGCAGCCACTTTGGGGTGACCCAATCTGCCTGGCCCCACTGTCATTTGAAAGTCTTAAATTCTCGCTTCTTACTTCCTGGTTCCTCCCAGGCTCAGTACTTTCTGGACTATCAGGTAGGTAAAGAAAGTCAGCATCAGTCCGGGAAAGGTGGCCAGTTCACCTATAGTGGGTGCTGGTGAGCAATGGAATTAGGATACCAGGAGAGCTGGGGAGCTGGGCTCCAAATACAGCCCATGCACCACGCTGCTTCTCAGGGCTCTCAGTGTTCAGGCTCTGTGGAAAGGGGCACGGGATTGGTACCCAGTGATCCAGTCCTGGGTCTATCCCTAATCTCCAGCAAGTTGTACTTTTCTCTAGAGCTCAGTTTTGTCATCTGTAAAATGGGCTAATGATAAAATGTGCTTTCCCTGTCTGCTACATAGGACTTTAGTGAAGATAAAAAAGAGAGGTCAGCGAGGAAGGAGTGTTTTGAAAAATAGAAAAAAACAAAGTGGGACCTGAAAAAGGAAGATTCCTTTATTTCTCTAAGCCTTAGAGTCTAAGTCAAGGGCTTACCCTGGTTCATTTTGAGTCAATATTTTGGGATAAGGCTGAGTCTTAGGCTGTAATGGAAGGATGCATCCTCTGGGGAATTAGCCAGTTAGAAATATCTGCTAGTCTAGGGGGTCAGGAGTGCGGGTTCCAAGGACCAGCTGTCTCAGAAAGTGTTTCCTGTCTCTCCTCGTATCCAGCAGGGCTACGGAACTATTTTGCATTTAGAGGCTGAGCTTCAACCCTCTGGGACATTTCTCACTCTGGCCACCAGATGGCAGTGCCACTCTGCAGCCCTGTGCTGAGCTGGCTACCAGCAGGGGGTGCCCACAGGTAAGGATTTGCCAGAAAAGCGTTACACACACACCACACACACACACACACACACACACACACACACACACACACACACACACACACACACACACACACACACACACACACACACACACACACACACACTGGTTTTAAGGGAAAAGCTGGCTCAGATGTGGTTAGGATGTACATTGATGGAGGGCAAGCCAATTCTCTGTGATGGAGACTGGGAACACTGTGTGCCTTGGCATGCCTCCCCTGACAGATGGGGTAGAGGCGTTACTGCTCAGTTAACTTCTCTAGATTCTTTCCCAGGGCATCAGGGACTCCCGCTGGCCTTGCTTTCCCTTCTTTCAGGCTCCTGTCAGTTGTCTGCAGGTGGAAACTTGTTGGAGTGACCACGGGAGTTTGTGACTAGGCTCCACACCAAGCTGCGGGATTTGTGTGGAGAAAGACGAGCCTTTTCCGGGAGCCCGGGCCCTCTGGTTTCTGTGGGAGGGAGAAGCTGGGCCTCACAGCCCAGACTCTGATCCTTGAAGCCTCAGGAAGAATGGGGCCTGCAGGGTCACACCCTGTGTACCGACTGACCTTGTGAGAGTTCTTCAGCTTGGGTGGGGGACTGTCCCGGAGCCTCTTCATGGCTTGCACTGGGGAGTCACTGAAGTAGGGTGGCTCTCCATCTACCATCTCAATCACCATGATGCCCAGAGACCAGATATCCACCTGCAGGAGGAGAATGTCCCTGACTCCACTGGCCAGAGTCTGGCCCCTTGGTAGCAACATGCTGCAGGGGGAGGGGAACAGCTGGTCCCAGGTTTCCTTGGTGAGTCGGCCTCCTTCCTGGTCACCTTCCCTGTGGTCAGTTACCACCTGCGTGAGTGACCACTGACTGCAGGGACACAGCTGTCAGCCACTCTCTTAGAAAGGCCACCACACATGGGGAAGCCTGGCCATACCCCAACCTGCTCTTGCGCTTGGGGGAGAGCATTTTGGGGACCAGTTTGTGGCAGCAAAGTCACAGGCCAGAGAAGATCCAACCAAGAGTGGGAAGGGGGCAGTGGATGTTGGGGTAGGGTATTGACTAAGTGGGAACCCGACAACCGGGGCTATTCGGGGTGGGGGGCTCTGGAGGAGACCACAAGTAGAAGAGCTGTGTGTCCCCAAGCCTCTTCTGGGAGGGCTGGGTGGTGGAGGGAGCCGTTACCTCAGTCGCATACAGACACCTGCAGATCACTTCGGGAGCCATCCAGTAGGGGGTTCCCACCAGGGACTTCCTCTTAGGGACATCTTTGCTGATCTGTGCACAGAATCCGAAGTCCGAGAGTTTCACCTGGGGTTGGGGTGAGAGGGAGAAAGGGGAGTGATGGCGAACTAGGGAGGAGGAGCCGTGAAGTGGGGTCGTGGGTGTGCCACGGTGGGAAGGGCCCTACCCTGCCATCGAGGGTCAGCAGGATGGAGTCGCTCTTGATGTCCCGGTGGATGACACCCTGGGTGTGCAGGTAAGCCAGGGCCTGCAGCACGGCCTCGCACACGGTGGCAATCTGCTCCTCATTCAGCCTGGACGGGGAAGGCAGGGCCATCAGCAGAAGAGCATGTTAGCTTTGGCGGGGCTGCAGGGAAGACGGGCTGGGCAGAGTAGGTGCCCCTGGTACGGGGCCCCACAGCTCCTGGACGATGTGTGTGGGAGCCCAGTCAGGCTAGAGCCCTGGAAACGGGCCTGGGCCTAGGCTGGAGACCTCGTGTCTTCCCCACTGCCCTGAGACCCCTGGGTCTGTTAACCCGAACAGATGGGGGTGGGCAGTGTGGCTCGGGACCACGTGACGGGCACCCCAATCATCCGGGCCTGAGGCTGCCTAATATCCCTGCCAGGGCAGTGGCGGGAGCAGCCAGCGCTGGGTCCCAGCCCTCCCAGCTGCCCACCTGACTTGGGAGATGATGTCCGTGAGGGCCCCGCCCTGCAGGAACTCCATAAGCACCCACAGCTCCTCGCCCACCAGGTAGCTCTTGTACATCTCCACCACGTTGAGGTGCTGGTAGTCCCGCATGATCACCACCTGGGGGCAGGAGGGGGGACGCCTGAGTGCCGGGCACCCTCCCCACTGCCCCTGCTTGCAGACGTCCAGCCTGCCTCCACCATCACTGCCCGTCCCAAATGCCCCGCCACGCCCTCTCCTCCCACCTCATTAAAGAGCAGCTCCCTGCGCTGCTGCTTCCTGAGGTCCATCATCTTGACGGCCACCTGGCGGCCCGAGTGCTTCTCCCGGGCCAGGCAGACGATGCCCGTGGAGCCCTCGCCAATCTTCATGTAGCTGTCCAGCAGTAGCCGGGGGTCACCCTGGTCCACCACCATCCTGAGTGCAGCCTTGAACTGCTCGTGTGTCACAACGCCCGTTTCCTCACCAGCCAGGGCACCCTTGGCCACTGCGGGGTCCTGGGGCAGGTACAGGTTGCTGGTGCTGACCTGGGCATGCCGGGTGCGGGGGGAGCCTGCCGGGGAAGACCGTCCTGGAGGAGGGCCGGCAGCTGGGGCTGTGCGGAGGGACTTCTGGGGGCTGCTGGTATCCGAGGTGGCCAGAGGGCTGAAGGTCCCCACGGGCTGGTCTGAGGGCAAGGACTGGGCCTTAGCCACCAGGCTTGGGGGGCGGTCTTTCTGCAGCGGTCTGAAAGAGGCGTTGGGCTGCAAGGAGAAGGGAAGAAACAGAAAGGGGTTTGGCTGTGGGAGCATTTGGAGTACCCTTCCCAGAGGCAGGGGGTGGCTGCCGTGACCTCTGGACACTGGCAGGGTTGGGCAGAGCCGGGATGGGCATCAGACTAATGTGGGAGGTGCCGCAAGCAAAGATTTTCAAATGGAGCTGAAGCCAAACCATAGTCCTGCTTGAGAAGTCAACCCCCAGTGTTCCCAGGTGAGCAGACAAAACAACAGCTCTTTATATCCACACTGTCCTTCCTGCGAAGACAAAGCCGAGTCCCTGGGGTGTCCTGGGCCGGTATTTCTTCCTTGGGTGACTGACAGCCAGACCCCAGGGAGGCCACCAGGAGGCAATCTGGGTCAGAGGCGTTGACAACCGTGGCTACCCTACCCAAGGGCCCATGCGGGCAGAAGAGGCCCTGGGCGTAGGGGCGGGGGCTGCAGCGAAGCAGCTGTGACTGACTCCCAGGACACACGGCTGCCATCTAATAGTCCCGATTGTTCCTGACAACGGGGCGTCTGCGTGTCTGTGCGGTGAGATTAGGTCCCCAACAGAGGACCACAGAGCCATGTTACCATCTTGGGGGGTCCTCAGGTGTCTCCTGGGCTGGGGATCTGGTGCTAGAGAGATCTGGAATCAGGAGGGTAGGTCCAGCCAAACCCAAGCCTTGGGGCCAGGGGTGAGGGGGTTTCCTCAGGGCTCCCCAGAGGAGCTCTTCCACTAGCCACATGGAACTCCTGGCTGATGACCCCCCAAGAAGGAAGAGAAGGCAGGGGGCCTATCTTTCTGGTCTCTGGCAGGGAGGGAGGGAGGGAAGATGGAATCGAGCAGCAGGCTGGGCCCCCAGTGAGTCTTGCTCAGGCCCAGCCTTCCGGGCAGCCCCAGCAGGAAAGGGTCCCATCCCTGGGTGTCCCCAAGGAGCTGGCGAAGTGCAGCAGGACCCTTCCCAGGGATTGTGTATGTTTAAAAGGGCCACCTGGAGAGGGCCATGTGCAACAACGGGGGACACCTGAGGAGCTGCAGAGGGGCCTTCCCGGAACATCTCAGAGCCCATCTCATAGGCGGTTGTCTAGGTGCCCAGAGGGTGCTGGTCTTCATCCTCAAAACTGAATCAGCTTCCAGGGAATCTACTCAAGCACTCAGCTTGGGCTGGGCTGCTTGAATCTGGGCCTTGGGTGCTACCAGGCTCAGCCAGGGCCTTTACAACCTCTTCAGCACCCCTCCCCACTAGACTTCAGGGCTCTCATCCCAGTCCTGGCCTGGCCTAGTACTGGGCATGTGCACGGTGCCTCCTCTGGCGACAGACATGCTGTGGGGCTCTGCCACCCCCAGCCCCGCAGGCCCACTGAGTGTGCTCCAGCCTCTGCCAGGCCGTGCCTGACTCGTGCTCAGCCCTCGAGGCGAAGGAGCCAGGTAAACCTCCCGGGACTGCCGTGACCACTCCACCCCCGCCCGGCAAGCACATGTGTGCAGTAAATGGATTGTCCCCGCCAGCACCAGCACCGACCTCACCCCCCTTTCCCTACTGTGTTGTGGCGGAGCAGTGGGAACTCCAGACTGGGGGGTCAGGACCTGGGTTCCAGTCCTGCTCCACTCTGACTTGGGGTGAATCTTAGGCCATTCCCCCTCTCTGAGCCCCAGTCTCCTCTGTGAAGGCACAGTGATCTGGGGAGCTGGATAAAATGCAGATTCCCTGGCCTTGGGAACGGCTTCAGCAGGTCCCTAGAGCAGGGACTCCGCAGTTTAACAAGGCCCGTGGCTTTGGATGTGAGAGGAACCTTGGCCCACAATTTGAGCAGCTCTGCAATTCCATGGCCTTGGGGAGACTGTGGGAGGGCTGGGACTCAGGGTGGAGGGAGCACGGCCACCACCAAGGCTGTGAGGCCACAACCAGGAGCAGAAGGACCATGAGATGTCACCCGGTAGCAGCCTCCAAGGCTCTGTGAAAAGGCTGCCCGCTGGCCTGTGAGGCATGGACCTAACACAGAAAATGTGCTCTCTGAGCATCTGTGTGGGGCTGGGCAGAGATTGGGGATCCGAAAAGCTCCTAAAGCTGCTCCTGAGATTGCTCTCACGGCCCTTGACCTCTCTCCACTCTGGATTTCTAAGGAAGGCGGTAAAACATTTTCCCTCTCCTTCTGGCCTCCCGGCCTCCCGCATGAGCTCTCTGCTCTGAGGATGAGTGAACACTGGAGGGTGGGGACAAGTCAGGCAGAGGGACTGAGGAGGTGGGTTCGCTTCCCCCCCTGCTGTCGAGGCCCCTGTGGAGACCCTGCCGCAGGTGCTGGCTGAGCTCAGGGGCCGAGGAGGCAGCAGGTGGATGGAAGCAGCAGACGGATCTGGGGGAGGCAGCCAGCTCTGACGTGGCCTGGGACATGGGACATAGGACACGGGGGTGGTCGGGCCAGGATTGGTCTTCACCTCAGCAGGGTCTGGTCCCAAGTGTCCCTTTGTGGCCCTTGCTGCCTGTCTCCACAGGGAGGGAGATTTTACTTAATGTAACCACGAGAAAGGACCAGATGATACGTGTTAAACCGCTCCAAGAAAGGGAAAGGGGGACAAAAGGTGGAATTAATTGTTAGGGGCTCTGGATTAATTCTGGAGTTACTTGTGTGACTGAGGCCTCTTCTTGGGCAGGAAGCCACTAGAAAGAAGAGTTGTACATGGAGTTGCAATGAGGCCTCATGTTCCCTTCCCAGGCTAAGAAGACAGGGCCAGGCTCTCCAGCTGTGGGCTCAGGAGGCTGTTCTGTTAGTGCCGCCCAGGCAGAGGCCATTTCATAATATTTAAGAAATACTAGAGCCATTTTATTGAGGGCTTACCACTTTGACAAGGGCCTTAAATGCATTATCTCATTTAATTCTCATAGCCCTGTGGACTGATTTATTAGCCCATGGGTAATATTATTATCTACATTGGTAGATGAGGAAACAGGCTCAGAGAGGTTAAGTAACTTGCCTAGAGTCACTAAGCCGTAAGGGACAAGGCCAGACTTCAGCCCTGATCAGCTTAACCTCTGATCCCTATGCAGTGGTCCTACTGGGGATCCTTGGCATGTAACCGAGTACATGGTACACAGTAGGTGCTTAACCAAGGTTTGCAGATTGTTGAGGTCTTTCTGACAAGGCCCTTCTGCCGCTAAGTGGGACCCCTTCTAAATCTCCCAAGCTCCTAACTGTCTTACCTCTTTGGCCTCTCTGTCCCCACTTGAGGTCTCCTTTTGCTCTTTAGCCAAAGCGAGTGAGTGCAGGCCAAGCTGCCTGGGGTTGAGTACAAGAGCTCTAGGTCACAGACCCTCCTGCAGCCATGCCTGGCACGCTGTGGCTATTGGTGGCCTGCCCTCCCAGGGCACTAGTGCATGGACTGCTGCTTTAGGAGTTGCTGTGAGTGTCCAGGGCCAACCTCTGGGATGTGCTGAGTGCGGAGGGCTGGCTGCTGGCTTGGTCTGGGTTCCCAGGGCCCAGGCCTTGGGGGAGGAGGAGGAAACTGAATGCTTCCCAACCATATGGTAATTTGCTGAGAGCAGTGGCTCTCAACTGGGGGTGATTTTTTTTTTCCCTCAAGGAACATTTGGCAATGTCTGGAGGGATCTGGGGTTGTCCCATCTGAGGGGTGCTACTAGCATCTAGCGCATAGAGGCCAGAGATGCTTCTAAATATCCTTCAACACCCAGAAGAGCCCCTGCAACAAAGGATTATCTGATCCAAACGTCAATAGTACAGGGTTGAGAAGCCCTGGCCCAGAGCGGTTGTGGGGCAGTCTCGGCCCCGCCTTTCGGAGGCCTGGCTTGAGAACATCCATCTAGAAAGGTGTGCCCAGGGGGCCAAGAAGGAAACCACTCCCCTGGATTTGGAACCATGGTGTTTCTGAGCCCCGGATGGGCACCACCTGACTCTTCAGGGGCAGGGGAGACCTCGTACAGCCCGCAGCAGTGGCCCACAGTAGGTGCTTTGTGGGTGTGCGGGGATGGGGGCGGTTGGCCTGCCCCCTGCTGTGGGGTGCTGGCAGGAGCCCAGGACCACGCATACCAGTTTTGACACCCCCTTTCTCCAAATCCCTGAAACCACCCCCCACCCCAGCAGGACTCTCGAAGTGCACTTCCTGGCAGGGTGCACTGTCCTGCCCCCACCTTAGTTTTCTGGGGAATGTCTCCCCAGGGGTACAGCCTTCCAGAGACCCCTCGGCTCACAGGCACTCATGTTTTCTCACGGGGCATATCAAGCCACGTCTCATCTGTTCCTCCCTAAAGCCCCCGCCCCACAGGGGATCCCAGCCTACCATCCTTTGTCCCAGTGGGGACTGGAGGGCACAAAGCCCAGAACCTTCCCTGGGTGCCTTGGGCTGGCAGTGACCTATATGGGGTTGAGGGTCCAGGCCACCCCTCAACCCCCCACCGCCCCCCCCACGATTGGGCTGGACTCACTGACGCCATCCGGGGAGGGGGCACTCCATTACTCATGCCGCTGTCAGTGGCGGTTTCTTAGGTGAGACTTAACAACCCTTGTGCTGCAGCCTGAGCTCATTTCTGCCTGACCCTCAGGGAGGAGCTAAAAGATGCCTTCATGGAAAAGCCTCCCCTCCCACCTTCGGCTGACCCGTTCGCGACACCAGGGGGTTGTACCACGCTCTCTGAGTCAGTCTTCTCATCTGCCAAATGGGAAAGGATGTCACTGTCACCATGGACAGGATGTCATAGGGCACGTAAGAAGCATACATGTTCTCCTCGGCCTGCCCAAAAATGTCACCATTAGGGTTCCCTTCACTGTTTCCTTTTTTACAAGAAAAATATGTGCATTTGAGGCTGTCACACGCCAAAAGTCAGCTCTCCTGTTGCTCCCAGACCCAGGCAAATTCAATCCTCTAGCTTTTCATATGGCACACAGTATGAGAATAAATAACTACAGGAATGTCAAACAAAGCAAGAACTACTAGAAAAAGGGAAGGAAGGAAGGAAAGGAGGGAGGGAGGGAGGAAGGGAGGGAGGGAGGGAAGAATCCTCACTAGAGAAGGGGTAACATAAACCTCTGGGAGAAGCAGCGCAGAGAGGCTGTGTATGACCTCAGGAGAGCACTGGGACAAGCTGGGGGTCCAGGCAGAAAAAAGATCAGAAAAGGGAGCCAGAGAGACCCTGCCCCCCCTCCCCACCCCCCCGGGGCTGGAGCCTGGGTGGGGTCGCTGGGCACTGGGGGCAGGGGAGGGTCTGGGCTTGTGGTTAAAGGTGCTGCTTTTTCAGGGGTGCCTGCCTCCCCGTGTGGTCCGCCTAGATACACCCCAGAGGGCAGGAACGTCAGCTGAGGCGTACCACAGCCCCTCAGAGGCCCCCGGAAAATGACCTGGCTTGCAACATCTGACTCACACGTGCGAAGCCCTTGGAGCGCTAGGGCTCAGCTGGTTCAGGGTAGAATCCTCAGCTGATGATCTGTTTACCTCATGCTTTCCCCAATCCGACCGACCGTGTAAGTGGGGAAGGCCGGGCAGGGCCTGTGTCCCCAGCGGATGCTGCCGGGCCAGGCTCCCTGCCCTGTCAAAGAGTGGCCCCAGCGGAGGCCGCGGCCTGACCTACCTTGCTCTGTGGCGGAGGGCCTGGCTTGCTGCTGCTTGGAGGGGCGGCGGCAGGAGCAGACAGGAACATGCTTCGGAACAGCCTGCGCTTCAGGCTGCTCTCCGGGGTCTTAGGGCTGGGGCTGCCCTCCCCCCGCGGCCTGCCTGCAGCCGAGCCCACCAGGCAGGACTGTGGCCGGGCCTCCTCAGAGCCATGCCCGGCAATCTTGGGCCCCCGCCTGCCCGCAGCCGTGGAGGCCGAGGTGCCGGTTGGGGAGCTCTGCAGGCAGCGCTGCGGGGCACCCTGGAACTCGGTGGGGCCCAGGGACTGTGCCTTGGTGGCCAGCCCACTGGGCAGGACCCGCGGGCTCTGTGGCTCGGGCCATGGCACACGCCTGCGCCCTGCTGGTGCGGCCCCGTTGCAGCTGAGGTAGAGGCCGTGGGGGTCCCTGCGCTCAGACTGGGGGCTCTGCAAGTACATGTCCGAGTTGGCGGCCCACCGCTCATCCCCTAGCAGCCCCAGGGACTGTGCCCGCCGCCGGCTGGTGGGGCTGCGGCCGCGCAGGGTGTTGGAGCTGATGACTGACAACTTCTGGATATCGTTGAGCAGCCCCGAGATGTAGCCGTCCGTGGGTGCTGCGCTGCCCCGCACCACTGTCTGCAGGGGAGGGGGAAGAGCGTGGTGAGCCTCCCGTCATGGCAGGCAGGGGGCGCTGGGCGGGGACCAGGTCAGAGAGCCTCCCTGGGGGGCCTGGGGGAGGAGCACCATGGACCTCGCTTGCAGTGTCATCCATCTATTCTTAATTTTTCAGCCCCTACCCAGGGCCCACGGCGGGCCAGGCCTGTGCTGGCGGACGGATACAGGGAGAAGCCTCATTTTCACCGGCCCACAGTCTAGCAGGGCAGACAGGTGAGTAGCCGTGGCGTTCAATCCAGCGTGCCTGATGGTGCCGGCAGCTGAGCTTCGGGAGCTGGGGAGACTGCAGGCCTTGCCTGGGGCCCGCTGCCGTTCTCCAGCTCTGTCTGTGTGTGGCCTTCCAGGGGACACGCACCAGTCCAGGGCTCTCCTCCACACATACTGGCTTTGTGGCCTCCAAACCCTGACAGGGCCCTGACCCCAACCCCTATCAGCCTCTTGCATCAACCCCTCCTGACCCACACAACTTAATCCCCTGGGTCTGTGACAGCCCCCAGCCCCACAGGGGCTGCAGGTCCAAATTTTGCATGGGACATACTTAAAGATTATTTGTTATCTGAAACTCACGTTGTATTGGGCATCCTGTATTTTTATTTGCTAAATCTGGCAACCCTACCACCCTGTGGAGAGGGACTCCCCAGGATCCTCCTCCCTGGGTCACCCAGGGAGAGAACGAGAGGCTGATTAGCAGGGAATGAAGACATCCTGGCTAACTGATAGCTGGTAAATCAGGTGGTTCTTCAGGTGCCTGTGTGGTCTTGCCAGCAGCCCTCTGTGAAGGGGGATGGTCTGAATCCTCCCCCTCCGCCATCCCTGATGCCCGCCTCACCTTCATGGGCTGGAGCTGCACCCGGGTGATGCGTGAAGGGTCCACCACGGGCTTGGGTCGCCGCAGTGTGTCCAGGATATTCTGCCATTGTGGGGGGAGGCCCACGAACTTGCCTTCTTTGGGGTCGAAGGAGGTGTGGACGCGGTGCTGGAAATTCTGTGGGGCCGAGATCTCAGGGCGTTTCTTTTTTTTCTTGCGGAACATGGTGCCTGCGTGGGGAGGGTCAGACTGAGTTCCAGAGGGGGCTTCACAGGAGCCTGGCCCCAGTGGGTACTGGGGCCCCAGACTCCCTCCCCCACTTCAACCCCCTGCACCGGCCCACCTCTCAGGCCTACTCCCTCAGGGAAATGGCTAGCTCCCCGCAGAGCAGTCCCAGAAGCAGCAAAAACCCCATAAATAAGCCAACACAGACTACAAAGGAGGAAAAGAGGTGTCTGTCTTCTCATCTGCGCCAAGTCCCCTGCTGAGGAGGCCGGGGCGGGGGGGGGGGGGGGGGGGGCTGTATTTATAAGATCCAAAGCCCATGACAAATAACATTCCACCGTCGAAGAATTTAAAGGGGGGTGGGGAAGAGGGAGGAAAGCTGGCAAACTCATTTTATGAAGTATGATCTTGATTCTTAAACCAGATAAGAATAGTACAAGGAAGCCCCCTGGTGGCATAGTGGTTAAGAATCTGCCTGCCAATGCGGGGGACACGGGTTCGATCCCTGGCCCGGGAAGATCCCACATGCCACAGAGCAACTAAGCCCGTGCGCCACAGCTACTGAGCCTGCGCTCTAGAGTCCGCGAGCAACAACTACTGAAGCCTGCGCACCTAGAGCCCGTGCTCTGCAACAAGAGAAGCTGCTGCAATGAGAAGCCCGCGCACTGCAACAGAGTAGCCCCTGCTTGCCGCAACTAGAGAAAGCCCACGTGCGGCAACGAAGACCCAACGCAGCCAAAAATAAATAAATTAAATAAATTAAAAAAAAATAGTAAAAGGAAAGGAAAATTTGAACCAATTTCACTTCTGAACATAAATGAAAATCCTAAACAAAATTAGCAAATTGAATCCAATTGTTCGTTAAAGGGTTTTTTTGTTTGTTTCTTTTATAACACAGTCAGCTCGGGTTTGTCCCAGAATGGTTCAAAACCAGAAACTGCTAATGTAACATACAACTTCATAAAAAGTCAAGCTGCTGATTCAGAGACATGTTGCCCCATCAGGGACCAAACGAAAAGGGCCCTTATGGTCCCCAGGTGCTCGGCCCTAATTCTGGAAAGGCCCTGAGCTAAGGGCACTGCTGGGGTGGGTGAGGGCAGCTATCTTAGGGGAAAAGCTCTCCAGGAAGAGAGAGCCCACCTCCCTCTGGGTCCCCTTCTCTCTGGTCTCAGAACTCTGTACAAAACATCACCTGCAGTCAAACCTCCATCCCTTGCCTTGCTGGTTCGGGTTTGCCTTAGGCCCTATTAAGCTCTAACAACAGCTCTGAGTGACACCGGCATGCAGATCTGAGAGAGGGAGACTGGAGACCCAGGAGGCAAAGTGACTCTTCCAAAGTGCTGCTCTGGCCTCACCTTCAGGGAGCCCTGGGCTGGGACCACATGGAAGACAGGGTTGGGGGTACCCACTAGAATGCTATTGTATTTGAAGTGGCTCAGAATAGCTCAGTGCATTTGTGTGGGGCGATGGGTGCTAAGGACACTCAGTGGGCTCTTGTGTCAGCTGGAAAAGTCACTTCTAGGTTTGTTTCAACAAGACGTGTGTTTCTTGAATTGAATGCTTGGATCATTCATCTATCTACAGAACTGGATAGATCTGTGCCATGGCACTCTCTTTTTTTTCCTGCTCCAGAGAGAGAATTTTCCTGGTCACATTCACAGGTTCTGGAGCAGGTCACAGATCTGGGAGGCAGCTGGTGCCACTCGGGAAGGCAGGGGGCTCAAACAGCCCAGTCTCTCCACTAGGCATTCACCAAGCATGAATCAATCTGAATCCGTGTCATACCTCTTGGAATGGCAGCCACTTCTGGGGACCTTGAGGTTCAGGAAATCTACCAAACATTCCCACCAGGCAAAGCCACATGTGCAGGAGCCCCAACGACCAAGGACTTTGGAATGAAATATAACTGTTTGAGTTACAGGTGAGTTGCAGGGAGTCTTCCACTAATTTGGGGAGACTTTGAGCGAGCTACCTTAATGATTTGAGCCTTAGCGTTCTTCATCTATAGAATGCGGTTAATAAAAAATAACGCACAGAGTTTAGGGAGTGTTAAATGAGCGAATTCCCAGGAAAAAGGGGCGTTTCTCTTGCTATGTTACCTCTCCGTGCATCCTGTCTCTCAGCTCAGGTCCCTGCAGACATCAGAACGTGAGCAGATCCAAGTCTGGGAGTGATGCCCAACTCCTGTCCTCTCGGAGTCACCTGGCAGGGGTCATGCCTGATTTCTCGTTCTGGGGCCCTCGTCACCGCTCCACGACATAGACTCTTCCTGGCTTGGTAAAGCCTGACCTCCTCCCTGTAGTCTTTGGCTACAGAAGAGTCTCAGTTCTGCAATTCTGTCCTGACAGACCCTCTATCTCTGGATTAGCTCAGCTGATGGTTTCACTCTCCTCCCCACTCTGTAAACCCTTCTGGAGGTGTAGGGACACAGCCTAGAGTTGCAAAAGAGGTGGCTAATACTTCCCTCACCCCCCACCAGAACATCCCTGGCCCCAACTCCCCGGCTGAACCCAAAGGCCCAGCATTTGCTGCAGGAATGCCCAGGGAAAGCATCTTTTGTGTTTTTGTTTTTTTTTTTCGGTTTTTTGTTTTTGGCTACACCGCAGCATGCGGGATCTTAGTTCCCCGACCAGGGATCAGTGGAACCCTCGCCCCCTGCAGTGGAAGCATGGAATCCTAACCATTGGACTGCCAGGGAAGTTCCTGCAAAGCATCTTTAGCAAATGGTCTACATGACTCTGGGATGCCCCTCCTGAGTCCACCCTAACAGCAATTCCAGAATAAGTTCTTCCCACAGGCAGCAGGAAGGGCCTGAGGAGAAAGAAGGACAGTGCAGAGTCCTAGGATCCAGGGGTCACAGGGGAGGTGGGGAGCTGACAGAAGCAATGAACTGAGCTCAGGCTTTGGGGGAGGGGGAGTAGAGATTTAGGAATCAGAGCCAGCCACTTAGCTAGCGGGAAATCCACACCTAAAGGGAGGCTGCCAGGACTTGCCCAAAACCATGGTGAGGCCAACACTGCCTGGGACAATATGACTGTGTACATAGAAAAATCTACATACAAACTTTTGGGATTAAATGTGAATTTTAGAAGTCCCCAATTCAAGGTCAATATCAAAAAAAAAATTGTATTTTTGCATACCAGCAGCAAACAAATAGAAAATGAAATTTAAAAAAAGATTCTGTGGTACAATGGGAAATAGACGTTTGGTCTTTGTACACCCCACACCCTGCCCCCTATTCCTGGCACAGAGCTCTTAAACCTCTTGGAACCCCCAGAGTGACAAGAGTGTTGGAACTTTCAGCCTCCCCATTCCCACCTCTGGGGAGGGAAGAGGGGCTGGAGATTGAGTTAATCATCAATAACCAATGATTTAATCAATTGTGCCTACTTAATGAAACCTCCATAAAAACCCCTCAGAGATAGGATTCAGGGCTGGTGCACGCCTCAAGGTCCTGAGAGGGTGACGCGTCTGGGGAGAGCATGGAAGCTCTGCACCCTTCCCCCATACCCTGCCCTATGCGTTATGCATCTCTTCCATTTGGCTGTTCCTAAGTTGCATCTTGATGAACTGGTAATAGTAAAGTGCCTTCCCGACTTCCACCAGCCATCCTAGCAAATTATCAAATGTGAGGAGGGGGTCGTGGGAACCTCAATTATTAGCCAGCTGGTCAGAGGTACGGGGACCTGGGCCTTGGAACCTGAGTCCAAAGTGGGGGGCAGTGTGTGGGACTGAGCCTGAGGAGTCTGTGCTAATCCAGGTAGTTAGTGTCAGAATCAAATTGAATTGTTGAACACCCAGTTGGTGTCAGAGAGTTGGAGAAATGATCTCAGGAGGAGAAAAACCCTCTCATTTGCTGTCAGAAGTGTTATTAGGGAAAAACCCCTCAGACACCCTTTCCCACTTTACATTAAAAATATCAAATACCTAGGAATAAATCTAATCAAAGATGCACAAGGTCTCTACATTGAAAAATATCAAACGTTAAAGATAATAAAGAATGTTCATAGATTGGAAGCCTCAATATTATAAAGATATCAATTATTCCCAAATTAACCTACAGAGTTATTGCAATCAAAATCCCAGCATACTTCTTTTGGTAGAAATTGATTCTAAAATGTACAGAGAAACATAAAGAATCAGGAATAGTCAAATCAATCTTGAAGAACAAAGTTGGAGGGTTACACTACTAGATATCAAGATTTATTATAAAGCAACCACAATTAATACAGTGTGAAATTGGCACAAAGACTGATGAATAGGCCAGTGGAACAGAAGAGAGAATCTAGAAATAGACCCACTCACATAAGGTCACTTAATTTATGGCAAAGGTGACACTGCAATATGGTAGGGAACAGATGATCTTTTCCATAAATGTAGGTGAAGCAATTAGATATCCATATGAAAAGAAAAAGGAGTCTGGAAAAATGAATTCATATCATATCCCCAAACTAACTGGATCTAAATGTGAAAGGTAAAAATAATAAAGCTGGTGGGAGTGATGGTGGGGGGCAGGAGAGAGGGTAACCCCTAGTCTGGCCATCCCCTGCCCCAGGTCTGGTGTGAGTGACTATGGCGAGCCCAAGTTTGATGGGCTCTCCTGGAGCCCCTGACCTGCTGGGGCCCAAATCCACACCCATGGGTCCCGAGGACAAATTAAACTATCAAGGTTTTCTTTGTCCAAAGCAGGCCTAGGTTAGGAGTAGGAAATTCTTTCTAAAGATTTCACCTAGACTAATTTGTAAATGCAGTATGAATATAATGAATATTTGAAGGAAATACAGCAAAATATTCATTGTTGTTGTGTTTGACTGGTGGGGTTCCAGGTGACTTCCTCCTACCCCATCTTTCTACTCTTCTGAACTTTCCTTAAAGATGATGGGCTGCCTTTCTAAAGAAAACAAAATATTTTTAAATAAAGAAAAGAGTGATCCACGAGCACTGAGTTTCCTAAGAGATACTCACCCACTTAAGTATCCGATGTTGCCAGGTCACTGGGTGTCAATCACCTGAGACCCAAGCATCCCCTGCATCTCTCCAGCACCATGTCCTGGACATACACACGAATGCCCAGACAGGGGCCCTCACTTGCCATTCCTAGGTCTCCGTCTTTCACCCAGTTTCCCGCCTTCTGACAAGCCCAAGGACCTCGGGGCTGAGGGAGAGGGGGTGCTGTGTCAGCCCTGAGGTTAAATCAACTCAGGCCACGCCCACCTTTAAAACTGCCATCCGAGAAGCACCACCTCTTTGCATCCACACTCCACTCACCTAGTGAAAGAGCTTTCCCTAAAGAAGGTACCCTGGAGGAGGAAGGAGGATGCTGTTCCTTCAGAGAGCCAGTCCCTGCCTTTCCTTCTGCCTAGCCTGACAGAAATGATGTGGGCCTTGGCCACTGAAGTAGAAATGGGCAGAGGCAGGGCGCCAGCTCTGGCTCAGGGGGACCTCCACTTCCCGAGCCCCTCCAACGCAGCGGGGGGAGGTGCTGAGGAGTCTTTCTCAGGCTGGGATGCACCTTTACGACCGAGGAATGCTTTGAACATTCCTCTTCTGAGAATGGCCGAGGACATCACCTTCCAGCCAGCAGGCTGGCCCATGACTGGACCAGAGAAGGATGCCCATCACTGGGGAGGGGAGGGGAGGGGAGGGGAGGGAGAGCCCTGCCCCAACCAGCTTTAGAAGGAAGCTCCCCCCCCCCCCCCCCCCCGGCACAGCTCCTGCTGAGGCTGCTTCCTCCAGCCAGAACCTGGCAGATGGGGAGCAGGTCAGTTCCTGGCAGAGGCTTCTGGAGGAAATGCTGTCACACCCAGTAAAACTGAGGGTGGAGGTGGTGGGAGAGTTCAGGGAGCCACAGGCCTGGGGTCACTGAGGGGTGGGACTATCATGTCAGAGGAGCAGGAGGCTCCAGAGAGAAAGGAAAGTAACTTTTCTTGAGCACCTACTACATGCTAGGCCCTTTCCAAGCGCCAACTAATTTAATCCTCACAACAAGCCTGGGAGGTAGGAGCTATTATTATTATCCACAAATCCAGATGAGGCTCAGGGAGGCTGAATAACTTACCCAGGGTCACAGAACCAGGAAATGACCGAGTTGGTGTTTAAACCCAGATCTGGTTCCAAAGCCCTGCTCCGTCCACCATGCCCACTCAGAGGGACTCGGGCTATTGTTAATCTCCTTCCCAGGGGTCTCTGTGAACAGGAAGGGGGCTGGGCAGTCTGTGTAGAAGGGCATGGGCCAGGGCCAGCTCTCTCAATCAAGATTACTAGGTTCTTTCCTGGGCTGATCTGTGAGTCAGAGGCCAAGGGAGACTGGCGCTGTCTTGACTTGCAGTCTGACCCTTACTTTGTTTGGAACCAGGGCTTGTTTGTCTGGTTTTTTTTGCCCTGCAGTGGTGGTGGGGGGGTGTTCTAAGGAGCTTGCCTTGGCAGCTGTGATGTCAGGGCCTGGCACACATGGAAAGAGCCACAGAAACAGCAGGAGGGTATTTTCTCCAGCATAGGTCCACGTCCCCTCAGTAGGGTCTCAGCCTCAAGTCAGGCAAACGGCAGGCCTGTAGTAGTGTCCCACGGTGCCATGGGGTCTGGGTGGTGAGGGCCCCCAGACCAGGCACTGTGGCTCAGCTGGTCCAGGGTCTATAACAGGGACAGCAGATAGCTGTGCTGGGTGGGTCAGCCCCTCAAACTGCTTTTCCTCTTGGGGAGGAGACATCCGTCCGCCAGGGCCTGGGGCTCCAGGGCCACCAAGCTGTTGGTTCCCCAACCAGAACTATGGAGAAATGAGTCTGCACTTAAACCTCAAACCAGAGCACAGACTTTCCAGTGAGCACTGCCATTTGAGGCAGACCCTTGGAAGTGAAACCGCCTGTTATAGATGTGCTCCAGGACTTTCAGAAGTCCTCCTGGGAATCAACTTTGGGGCCCATCTTGGAAAGCATCAAGTGTTTTCCTAACCTGTGGCCTCTGCTTTTCACCAGAAGAGCTGGTGTCCAACGAGGTTGCCTTGCCGCCTAGACCCGGCTTCCAGTGAGTTTTGGCTGTTCCCACACATCGAATTCCTTTCAAGGAGAGGACACTCAGCCCACTGAAGGGATTCACAAGAATGCACTACAGGCTGGGAAGGTGGTTAGAAAGCAAGTCTGAAGGAGCTTGCAGCCACTCTGAGGGGAGGAGGATTTGGTTGGCTGTGTGAGTTCCGGGATGTAAACTGTCTGTTAGGATGAGGCTGGTGGGATTCCCCTCCATTTCCAGATGAGTGGGAAGAGAGAAGGCAGCTGCACCTGGGGCCCTGTTCCCTCTGAGGGCCAGAGAGTGAGAGTGGGGTGCATGCCTAGGCCCCCCTTGAGGGAGGCACCGTCGGCTTGTCAGGGCTGAGTGCGGGCTCAGCGTGGACCTGGGGCGCGGTGTTCCTGAGTTCCGCTTGTGATCCTGGCCCACTCTTCCTTTCTAAGCCTCAGCATTTCCGGGGCCAACGACAGGGGCATGGGCTTATCCACTTCTGCCAGCTTCTCCAGGTACAGTGAGGAAAGAAACAGCATCTCTCCTAGTTGGAGGGGCTGTTTTGGGTATTTTTAGTAATTGTCACTCAGGGAGTGCCTAGTATAAGCACCAGGCTCTGGGCTGAGCAGTTCACACACAGAATCCTCGCTGCAAGCCGGTGAGGTGGGCCTATTACTGTACCCATTATGCAGATGAGAAAACCCTTGTTCAGAGAGATTAAGTGATTTGCCCAAGTGGAGCAGCAAAGAAGGGGAAGACCCCTGTTAGTCTGATCCGGATGTGAACAAGGCTGCAGTTAGCTGTCACCTTCCACCACCCCGGCCTGTCATTCTCAGACCCACGTGACATCAAGATAGAGGTAAGCCCCTGAGTCCTAGAGCACTTACAAAGGTACCCCCACTACTGCCACCATCCAGTCACAGAGGGGCTGATGGAGGACCCTGCCACCTCCAGAGCTGGGCCCTTTCACCCCGAGGTCTGCTGCCCAACCTCTTCATAACGCCCTTTGGGAACTGACATCCCACACCTTTCTGTGAATAGGAATGTGCCTCGAAGGCCCCTGGTTGAGAATATCCTGGACAGAAGCCAGTCTTTCATTGGAATATCCTCATCAGCCAGGAAGCTCTTTCTCAAACGTTAGTTTCTGGAGTTAGTTTAAATATGAAATGACATTATCCATTCACTTATTTGATAGATTCACTTGTGCATCTGCTCTGCTCCAGGCTCTGGGGACCATGGTGGACAAGACAAAATCCTAGCTCTCGTGCAGTTCATCTGGCTTTTCCAAATCGATGCTGCCAGACCCCATCCTGACCTGCGCCACCACCTGTGGGACTTACTGAGGGGGTATGGCCTCCCCTTCGCCCCTGCCCCGTTTTCAATCCCTCGGTGGCATTCCCGACAGGAGCTGGGCCACGCCCTGCTCGCCTTGCTCCAATGAATTCAGTGATGGGGGGCTCCTCCCCCTCGGAGGCCCCTGCCCTCTGTCTCTCTGTCCCCTCACAGCTCATCCTTCATGTGGGGCTGAGCTCTGTCCTCCCTCAGCTTCCACCAGGGGTCCAGGCCTGCCATCTGCCCTCCTCACGTGACATGAGAGGTGGCACCCCAGCCCTCTTCCTGTCCCCTAGAAATACACCAGGGGAAGGGCCTGAAGAGAATTTCATTTGCTCTTCTGCCCAGTTGTCCCCTGTAGGGTGGATGGGGCCTAGACCCAGGCTGTGGCCCTTACTGCCACTGCCCACAGGCACTATTCAAGACCTTCCCAGGGCCGCTGTGTGGAAGTGTGGAGCATCCCCGGGATGTAGAGCAGTACCCTGAGGTTCTTCGGACGCACTCGAGTGGCCCAGAGAGAAGCTGAGTGTGCAGGGCAGGGGGCACTGTGCACAGAACACGCCAAAATGTCCGGGCTCCCCACCCTTGTTGTCATTCCCACACTACAGGTCCCAGTGAATCCCCAGGGGAAAGATAATGGGGCTGTTGCTGAAAAGAATATGATAATAAGTCTCATTCAATCACTTGTGTCAACACTCCAGCCGAATGAGAGGCCGAAGAGCTAGGCTGGCCAGCCAGGGAAGGTCAATGTTGACTCAGGCCTGCCTTTTGGGCCCAGCTCCAGCCTGCAAGTGCTGTGCTGCCGCCACCCGGCAGCGGCTCAAGCCAGAGCAGCCCTCTGACCTCTGTTCACTGTACTTGGAATCCTAACCGCTTCCCCAGTCCGCAGCACTGGGGCTTCCTGGGCATGGCATAATCTCCAAGGGAGGAGTGAAGACTGGGAGAGCTGCAGGCCAGCCACCTCTTCACTACCCCAGATTTTCTTTTTTTTTCTTTTTTTTTGCGGTACGCAGGACTCTCACTGTTGTGGCCTCTCCCATTGCGGAGCACAGGCTCCGGACGCACAGGCTCAGCGGCCATGGCTCACGGGCCCAGCCGCTCCGCGGCATGTGGGATCTTCCCGGACCGGGGCACGAACCCGCGTACCCTGCATCAGCAGGTGGACTCCCAACCACTGCACCAACCAGGGAAGCCTACCCCAGATTTTCAACAGCTTCCACATATAGAGGCTCGAGACCTCAGTGCCTAGCCAGAAAGAATCTCCAGAGTCCCCAAGTCACAGGATTAAGTCCCCTAGTCACAAAAAGATTATGTTTTCACAGCCCTTAACCTTGTGTATCACTATATTGTTCCCCTCCTCACCCCAAGTTCACAATACTGCAGTGACATGGGCCAAACCTGTTTTACTGGGTGCGTTTTAAGAATGGCAAGTGACTGGGGAAGGAAGGAGGAGCTGAGAAAGGGAAGCTACACATACACGTGTATAAAGTGCCTCGCACGTGTCAGACACCGTACCAGGCGCTTTTCATTACTGCATTTAATGGTCACGACTCTACGAGGTAGGTTTTATGAGCTTAATTTTACAGGTGAAGAAACTGAGGCTGAGAGAGAAGTAATTGTCTGATATGGTGAGTGTGTAGCTGGGAATCAAATCCAAGCTCCAAGCTCTTGCACCATGCCTAGTGCACCCAGAGAAGTCAAATGACCTGCCCCAGATCACACAACTACTCTGGGCAGAGATAGGACTGGAAGCCTCAAGCCAGAGTCTCTCTCTCTGCCCCAGGCTGCACAGGTGGTAACAGTGTGTCCAGGGTCACCTATGGACAGATGAAGCCGTGTGATGTGTACAGAGCACGCTGCTGTTTCTGCTTCCAAAGTGGGATTCCCTTCCAGAAATGGCCCCTGCTCTGGGGCCACCTTACTACCCACCCTGCACAGACCCTCTGCCGTTACTTTATTCCCATTGCTTTGCTCTGATGTCCTCCACAATCTCTTGCCACACAGCCAGACCATTCTCAAAGTTCTCCCCGAGAGGAGGGCTCGGGGAGCTTAACCTTTCCCAAAACTGGAGGCTAGGCAGATAGCCTCCTGCTGGGGCTGTTCTCCTTTATCAGTTATCATTGTGACTTCTCACAACTGCCCTATGAGGAAGGCATGATCACCCCCATGTTATAGATAAGGACATTAAAGTTGGGAGAGAAGTAAAGAAACTTGCTTAAGGAATCAAAGACAAAATGTCAGAATTCGAACCCAGCTCTTTCTGGTTCCAAATGTGTTCTCTACCCCTGTCCTATATATGGCCTGAGGAGAGCTCGCACCAGAATGGGGCAAGATACAGAAAACACAGACTACACCCTGGGAACTCCTCATGTCTTAGCCCTTGGTGCTCCCAGCAGCATCTCCCTCCCAGGGTGGATGCCACTCACTGGGTGTGGGCAAAGCTGGAGAGATTTTAGCAGGTTGGGCAGCTGGGGAATGAGCTGACGGCAGGCTGGGATCTGCCCAGCAGCACCTCTGGCTGGGGCTGCCTCCTGGTCTGCTCAGCACGGACGCTGGGCCTGCTTCTGCCCTTCCTGTTTGGGAGCCTCTTTCCCAAACAAGAATTTAGTGCACTGGCCTTGGTGACACTGCCTCGCCCCTGACCGTTAGCGCACGGGAGGACAGGCGGAGGCTGGGCCAGGAGCCAGGGCGGGGCATTTGAAGCCGTGCGCGCCTCCAGTGGGCAGAGGCGGGTGAAGTAACAAGGCACATCCACTAAGGACTGAGAAATGGCACCTAGTAGGGACCACTGCCTAACAGTACCGAGAACGGGGCAGCCCAGGAGGGCCACCTGCCTGCCCACTGTCCCGGCCTGTCCTTCACGGAGGTCCCAAGAGGCCCCTGGACACCCTCCCAGGGCTACTCACCTCCGGGCCGCCTTCCCTGCCTCCTCTTTCTCCGGACTCCTCACTCTTCAGTGGGCAGAGCTCTCAGGCACCGAGGAGAGGGAACTGGGGACCTTCGCGGGCCGGTCCTCCGAGGCCTGGGTGGAAACAGGTCAGAAATTCATTGTGGCCGATGTAGTAAGTGTCCCCGCGGATTTCGCGACTGGCCGGAATCCAGAGCATTGGGAACCCGCCCCCCCGCCCCCCGCCACCCCCGGCCGCCCGCCTCCGGCTAAGCCACCTTCTCAGGTGCGAGCGAGCAGCGGAGGCGGCGGGCTCCCCGCAGGGCGCACGGGGATGAGGGGACAGCGGGCTCAGCGCTTCCGGCCACTCTGCTCTCCTAGCTCCGACCCAGCGCGGCCACCGGCCCCGCCTCGGCCGCCCGAGTGAGGCGCCCTCTGGGACGAAGCCCCCCGCCAGCCTGGGCGCGAGGGCCGGGCGCCCACGCGGAGCGAGGTCCGCTGCCGGCGCCGCCGACTCCCCTCGTCCCGCGCCGGCGGCCCCGCACTTCGGGGAATTAACACCCGAGAACCGGGAGCCGCGCGTGCGGGGAGGCCTGTTCCCCGCCCCGGCCCCTACCCGGGCAGGGCTTGCAGCACCCCGGTGGTCGGGGCACCCACCTGCCGAGCGGGAAGCGCCCGGAGCTCTGGGAGAGGCCGCGGGAGCCCGGCCCGCCCTCCGCCGGGAGGCGCCGGGAACGACGGGGGGGAGGCCGCGCTTACATGTTTGTGCAGCGCCGGCTTCACCTGCCGCGAGTTTGATTTCGGGGTGTGGCCTCAGGTAGGACGCCGCGAACGCAGAGCCCGGGAAAAGCCGCCGAGGGGCGCAGGGGCCGCGGCCAGGAGCCTCCCTGCCCGAGGGGCACCCCCTTTCTCAACCCTTTCCCCCTACCCGCTCGGCTCCGGCTCCCGCCGGCCCTTTGCCTTCCGGTACTGGCCCCGACCGCCCGCTGTGACGTACATGTGGCCCCCTCGGACCCTGGGCTACGGCCTAGAGGCCTGACCTGGACTGTCCGCCGAGCGCCTCTGTGTAATTAGCTCCTCAATTTGCACTGCCGACGCACACTCGGGCGGCGCGTCCCACCTGCCCACCCTGGAGAGCCCGGCTGGAATCCTGAAACCTACCACCTTGGCCTGTCCTGTCCCATCGCGCGACAAGGCCCTACGGCTGTCTTGGGTTAGCCCCCTTGTGCAGGCAGAAAAGTGGGATTTAAAGAGATTCCAATGCCCTTGTCAGACCCTGATCAGTACTGAGAGCCCTCGGGCCTCAGGATTCTAAGGGACCTCTAGGAAAAGCAAGCTTCCAGGAGCCCTGCACCCCCAAACAGAGGATAAGGCACGGTTCCAGAGTCAGCATCTCCTAGCTGTCCCCAGCAGCATCCTGGCCTAGGATTAGGATGGCTGTCCCAAGTGGCTCACTCTGGGCTGCCCTTTGCCCTGCTTCTGGATTGGAGGGTGGTTTCTCCTGTGTTTATATGTTGTGGAGGAGGGCAGGGGCCATCTGTCTCTTCCCCAAACAAGGAAGTGGGAAGACTTCCAGGTCCCCAGGGAGGGCTGTGTCCACCCGAGTGCCGAGGGGAGTCTGGCATGGAAATTCAGTATATCTAGACCTCAGATGGCTGGCCCGAAGGAGGAATTTCTGTCAGTGTTGGTCACCTCAACCTTTAGGTCCTGAGGTCACTATTGCCATGTATTGTTTTTATTCACTGATTCTTTAGACATATCAGTGCAAGTTGTGGATAAAGAATGTGCATTATAGGCCCAATTGCTTATGCACAGTTTACTCTAGGCTCCCACTGAACAGAGCTGAGGTGGCCAGTGGGGATTCACTACCCCAAACAGGCCTGCACCCTGTCTGGCTGCATCCAAAGCCCTGATGTCCTCAGCATCCCGGGGAAGGCAAGGTGATGCCAGGTGGAGACGCGCTGGCTGTGGGAAGGAGGTTGTGCTGGGTTGGGGGGTGGGTATGGGAATTGGCTGCTGAGGATTGGAAATGAACCAAGAACCAAAGCTAGAACGAAATGCATTACTTTATTGAACCTAGAATCAACACCCTAAATTATGTTTTACCGACACACATGAATTATTTCCTTTCGATACAAATACCTTATATACCAAAACCACGGCTCCAAGCAGTACTTTTGAACTGTTACACTACAATAAAGTGTGAACATTAGAATATTATCAGAAATGAACTGGTATTTAATTTGGTTTAATTCAGGCTTGGGTATCCCAAAAAGGCTACACACCCAGTCCCCTCCTTACCCCAAAGGGAGAGAGTCTAGGGTACCTTGGGGGCCCTCTCACCTTTGAGAGCTGCAGTGACATTTGGTGCCTTGAGAGAGACAGGACTCCCAAATAAGACTGACTGAGGAGGTAATGAATCCCCCATCCCTGAACGTATTCAAGAAGCAGATAACTGTCAGATATGCTAGAGAAAAGGTTCCCATAGTGGATACCAGACTAGAGTAGGGGGCCTCTTGGGTGCATCACAACCCCACATTTCTGCCCTTCCAGGTGGGTCTACGGCGGGTCGGCTGCAGAGGGTTGGATGACCGTCTGCAGATTGGAATGGCTGGGATGTGCAGAATGGGTCCTGAGTGATTCATTTCTGTGTGTGACTCTCCCCCCACCCCCGTCTCCATCTTCTTCTGATCCACACCCAACTCGGCCCTGCCCAGGAGGAGGGGGCAGAACAGTTCAGGAAGTGGCAGGGACAGTCTAGAGACAGCTTCTCCTCCAGCATCCACATGCCTCCTTCTGGCCTATTCCCAGGTTGCCGTGCCAAGCGCAGGGAGCGGGACCAGGCACACCCTCCTTTGAAGAGCCTTGGCAGCTGGCATAGGCCTTCTGGTCAAGGGCGTTGTCCACGCAATGCCATTGCACAAATTGGGCAGGAGTGCTGGACAGGGGCACTGAGAAGTGGCATTTCACCGTGGGCAATGGCGCTTGGAGCTCTGCCAGCTCTGGGGCATTGGTCAACCAGCCTGGTCTGGGAGGCTGTCAGGGAGGGCACATGGGCAGGGCAGGCACTGCCTGGCTCTCAGCCTGTGGCTCTTGGGGCCTGTTGTAACATCTGAGTACCTACAGCCAGGGCTGAGAACCCGGGTTAGGGCCAAAGAGGAAAGATACAGATCAACTTGTGGTTTAGAAACACAAACACATTATCCTTTCCTGGCACCTTTCTGCTCTGTGACTTGAAAAGCTTCCTCAGCGTCCTTTCTCTGGATGACTGCCCTTCTCTAATAATAGTAATAATAATGCCTGCCGATTACTGAATGCTTCAGGTGGGCCAGGCCCCATGCTAAGCTATTTACACGTGTCATCACTCAAGTCTTCACAACCACCCTGGGACAGAACTACTATACTGTTATTATTCTCATTTTACAGATGAGGAAACAGATGAGGCTCAGACTGGTTAAGGAATCAGCTCAGGGTCTTATAGCTTTTGAGCGGTGGAGCCGGAATTTCAACCCAAGGGTATCTGTCCCCAGTCCGTTCTCTTAACTCTGTCCTGCTCAGAGGTTCCTGGTGCCAGGGACTGTCTGATATGACTTGACCATGTGGGGTCAGGTCCCTGGGAGCAGCTGGTGGGGGAGGTGCTGGTAATTTGCCTCTTTGTGCCAACTCTGCCTGCCACCCAGGACGGGTATGTCATGTGACACAGAGAAGTCGGGAGGTGAGGTGGGGATATCCCTCCTCCATTTCTGAAGAGGGCATGAGGACGCCCACATGGCACTGGGTAAGAGGGGCAGAGGGGGGCCTCAGTTTCCACCACCCTCTCACTGAGTCATGAGCCAGCACCCTGCCTGAAGTCCCTGAATCAAGCCATCTGTCCTTCACAGACCCAGAATGGGCCAGGCGCCATCAGGCCCACATGCAGGCACCGCTGGGGAAGTGGGGCTGCACACCTGCTTGCTACCTGCTTGGAGGAGCCCCTTGGGGCCTGGGCTCCAGGGGGGTAGCTGCCCACTCACCCTGAGCCCCCAGCCCTAGGAGAGAGGCACTCTTTGGAGAAGATCCCTTCCTCCCCCTCTCTTTTGGGCTGTCCCACACCTGTCCCTTCCTGCTCTTGGCGTGGCCTGGGCCAGTGCCCCTCACCCTGATGGGACCATCCATCTCTCTGCTGCTGGGGCTGGGAGGCAGGTGCAAACCTCTCAGGTTCTGGGAGCGTGAATTGAGAAAGTTGAGGTTGCTAAGCCCTTGAGGTCCTTAGGCAGGAAGGAGGTAGAATCTAGCTGCAGAGACCATGGGTTCCTGCAGGACTGGAGCCCTTCTGCCTTTCTAGACTTCCAGCGTGTCTCAGCCTTAGTTTCTTGATGTGTATAATGGGGGAGAGGGTGCCCCTCTCCTTTGGGAAGGTGGTGGAATGATGAGGTCTAGAGCACTGGGGTACAGGGGCCCCAAGGACCAGCACCCACAAACAGGGTGAGAGTTCTCGGCCCTCGGCCCTCACAGCTGCTGAAGGGACCAAGGAGGAAACTCCCCTCCCCCACACCATGCGTGCACACAGCTGCCACAGGGAGCAATGGAGTCCGGTTTAGTGTGCCATGGAGGCAGAATCCCAGGGTTCTTCCAGGAGAACTTGCTATTAAATCAACGCAACAGGTCTATCCACTCCAGATCCTGGAGAGAGAACCCCAGCTCCAGCTGGCAGCACCATCTGGGCCCAGTTAGGTGTTCGGGAAAAGTCCACTGGACTCTCCTGCCTGGCCGCTGGACAGATGTGTCCCTCTGCCACCCTGAACTTCAGCAGAAGGAAATGACCACACCCAGAAGCCTCCAGCCTCTTTCTGCCTTTTTCTCAAGTGTATATATATGTACTAGGCTTCCTGTGCCAATGAGAATATGTAGGCCTGTCTCCCCAAAATGAAAACTGACACTGGCGGCTGAACTTGCCTGATAGTCCCAAAGGGACCTGGTGACCTTGGGTGAGCCACCCAGATGCAGAAGCCACTGTCCACCTACCTCAAGGAGCTAAAGCAGGGGCAGGGCAAGCTGCGGCCCCCTTCCCGGGTGCATGGGGGCATGAGCTATGCTGGGGAGGGTGGCAACAGAAGGAGCTACCTCTGTGCTAAGGACACTCATTTTAGAGACATGATGAATTCCTTTAATATCTTCTCACTATGATCGCTTCGCAGCCCCTGCTCTTAATGGGCTCCAGAGTTCCATCCAACTGTGTGTTGCTGGCAATTCAGCTCTCTGGCTGGCATTTCTGCTGGCAGAACTGACCGCTGGGAAGCTTCCTGAATGGATGCCCTTCATTGTCCTTTCCTTTCTGCTCTGAGCCTCCAGCAGCTGCCCCCAGTCTAAGGCCAGGGCAGGGTTGCGACTGGCACCCACGCCCTGGAGCCCAGGGCCTGACTTTCAGGAAGGACAGGTGAGCTGGGGGAGTGGAAGGCTTGTGCCAGACCAGGTAAGAGCCCCAGCCAGAGTCCAGGGAAGGAAAGAGGCTCAGGAAGCATGATGTTGGCTGCCCAAGCCCCATCCACAACCGTCTGGGAGGAACACCTTAGCTCTAAATGCATGAAGTTCACAGGCTCTGGGCCACGTGGCCTCGTGGGAACTTGCTGCAGAGCTTGTGGAACTCCACCTTCTGCGTCTGCCCTGGGTTAGAAGGCATGACCTAACTACCGCTTGGCTGGGCTGGGCTCTGCTTAGAGGGTCCTAGGGTAGCGGGTGGGGCAGGCAGCTACTGCCATCCCTTCTCAGGGTCTTTCCTTCTTTAATCTCTGGACCACACCTTGACTGCCCTGGGGTGGGCCTGTGGGAACTTCATGTGAACCCTGAGGCAAAGGGTCCTGGTGTGCACTGCCCCGCCCTCCCCAGTGGCTCTTGCTGGGATGATGGACCGTCTGAGGCAGCCCCTCCTCCTGTCTGACCATCCTGTCCTCTACAGAAGCCCTGCATATGCTTGCTAACTGCCTGGCCTTGCATTCTTGCCCCTGGGTCCGGCTCCACCCTTTCCCAGGGTCCGAGACCTCTACCTTTCTCCACCTTGCCTGACCCCTGACACCCCATCTTCCAACAAACCCCACTACAGTGGAATATAAAAGACTTCTTGTCCAGCTCGTGCCTGGGGTCAGGGAGACAAATGACAGACAACAGGCCACCTGCTTCTGGGATCTGACCTCTGATGGTGGGTGTTTAAATTCCTGCCTGGGGTCATGGTATATAACTGGTGAAAAGACCACCTGAGGTAAAAGGTCTCCCGTGTTCCTCCCGCTCAGGGTCTGCCCCAGAATCTCTTTCATCCCTAGATACTATTATCATTACCCCCTCCTTTGGCTTAAGACATTAACAGGCTTCTGTTTAAAATGTAAAATGCTTCCTGGGACAAGAAATTGAGTCTATCCATTTACAAATTAGCTGGATCTGTTTATCAGAGAGTGGCCGGGTCCCAGGAGTGGGCCGGGCCTCTCCTTGGGGGGCGCTGGTGAATAAGCGTGGGCTGAGCTGGGGCTCCAGGTCTATCGAGATGCAGGGGCTGGGGGTGGGCAGGAGGCACAGAGGAGTAAGGGGACCTGTCCTCCTACTGTGTTAGGCCAGGCCGCCTCTCTCAAGCCACCTTGTTACCTGGCAGCTCTCACCTGTCCCTGCTTGGGGGTGCGTTTGTTGATACTGCTGACGGAAAGGCAACCTAGACTGGGAGGCGACGACTCCCAGGCCTGAAGCTGACTCTGTCACCAGTTAGTTCTGTGATCTTAGGACCCCACTTTCCTTCTCTGGGTCTGTTTCCCTCTATGAAATTATGAAGGCTGCATTAAACATCCTTTGGGCCTCCCTTTGGCTTGAATGTACTACAGCAGTCCAAGGCGGCTAGCTCCTTTCTGGGGCAGCCCCTTTCCTCCTCTGCACTCCTCCCCACTGACCCGAGACTGTGCTCTGGTGCACAGTTGGTCCCCGGCTCCCTGCACTCTCTGTGCCTTCTTGCACAATTCCATATGGAGCCTCATTCGAAGCCGGAAGAAAGAAAATGGAGGCTGGAGGCTCCATGCCAGGACTGAACCAGAGAACCAGTCCTCCCGGTTTTAACCCCGCTGCCACCGCTGCAGCACTCAGGAGCCTCAGGAGCTGGGCGGACAGGCAAGCAGCAGGGGCCTTGAGCAAGGTGACTGGTTCGTTGCTATTTGCCCTGGGGTGAGTGGGCTGGGTTCCGGGTGCACGGGGGTCAGAGACCAGAACAACGAACGAACCAGCTGACCTGAGCTTCCTGGGCCTGCTTCTCTGAGCACGCAGAGGCCGCCACCAGGTCCTGGGCAGCCTGAGTGTGCAAGAGAACACAGCCCTGACTTCACCCCGTTAGCCAGAGGCCCGGGGCCCAAGTGCTTGGCAAACTCAGGCAAACCAGAGCCAGGCTGAAAGGTGCCAGTGTTTGCTGACTGAGGCAGCACTTCGAGGGGGAAAGTTTAACCACAGAGAAACCACAGGTGTAAAAAAAAAAGGTCATCACTGTCCCCCTGTAAAGTCTCTGCACTGCCTGGTGGGTCAGAGTGAGGTTTTATAGAAAATGCTGACCAGTGTAAGTGTCCTTTTGCTGGGGCTGATGTGGCCCCTTGCAGTTGCGAGGGAATGGTCCCTGCCTCCATGCTAATTCTCCCCAGGGTATGAAAGTCTGTCCTGTTCAGCTTTCCTTTCCACTGCTCTGTTGAAGCCTGTAAGTTCCCCCGGGGCAAGGGCTCCAGCACTCCACCCCACCCCGTCCCCCATCCTGCCACCAGTGTTTGGTACTTCGTAGTCAGGCCATAGCTCTTCCCTGCCTGCAAGCGAGTGAGCCTGAGCAAGGTGCCAGTGGCCACCACCTAGTGCTGCCTAGAGCCCACACCCTGCCCAGAAAAGACAAGTCCCCCTTTATCCCACACCTCACGCCTCTCGCCTTAGCCCCCAGTGGGCCCTCGGGCTGAGCTTGGAAGGGGCAGCTTCCCAGGACCAGTTGGCCTGTTCACCCCGGGCAGGAGGGTCAGCCCTGCTTCAGGAAGTTGAGAGATCTTCCGAAGCTTCCATTTTCCATGCTCTACTCCAACCTGTTGGCTACTCCACTTCTTTTAGGGACAGGCTGCAGAAGGCCTGCTAATGAGGTTTGCTAGCAGCCTTCCTACTGCCCGAGTCTCCTTCCCACTCAGGTGTGGAATGTATCCTACAGGAAGGGCTCCACTTCCAGCCACAGGTCAGCTTCCCATGAGTCCTTCCTGCCTTCTGCACCCAGGACACAGTGCACAGAGGCGCCTCTGGGGCTGTTCCGGTGAGGAATGAGGTCTTTCAGGGTCTCCGCCTCCGCCCAGCCCAGCCCTCCCACCGAGGCGGTAGGTATAAGAAAGCCGTAGTCCTGAGCCCTCCCTGAGCTTTTCCTCTCCTGGCCCGGCCAGCTGCCACCCTGCTGGCCTGCTGTTTGTCCGGTGCTCCCCAGCCTCTGCCACTCTGTCCCCACCTGGGCACCAGTCGCTGCTCAGCTCTGCATACACGGGGCTCCGCCAGGCTTGGAGTGGCCTTTCTCCAGGAGCTGGGAATACGCCCAAAGCTGGTAACCCCACGGCTAGTAAATACCCCCATTTTCCTCTTCCTGGAGCCAGGTATGGGGATGAATTGAGTGGGAGACTCTTGGGTTCATCCTGACTCTGGTCCCATGGGCTCTTCCAGGACAGGGGGCATTCCTGGTCATTGTTGGGAATTATGCACAGAGTGGGTTTGCCGTGGCCGGAGGCCCCAGACCTGCCTGCACATTTCCCTGTGCCTGGTACATACCAGGGGGCTCTGCTCACCAAGAATGTCTGTCCTTGTGGAACCGAACTGTCCATGCGGCCACCATACTCTCCTCTTGTGGCCACTCTCAGGTGCACAGAGCTTTCCACACAAATCAGGGGCTCCCAGAAAGCTTGCTCCTGGTGCCGACCCCTCTTGACTAGGCACCCTGGTCACCAGGGCTCCCAGGTTTGTCACTCCTGAGCTGCAGAGAGGACCCCTTGCTTGGCCCAAAGGCCTTATTCTCAGCTAGATGAGCTTCTGTGGGGCCAAGTCCCAGGCGCACCGGGGCCCATGCAGCTCAGAGCTCATCCTCTACTTCAGGAACCCGGTTCCCACCAAAACCACTCAGGGAAAGACCCCAAGCAGGACCCTCCGACCTTGGTGTGTGATGCCAGGGAAAGAGCAAACTACACTGTATGAGCCTTGCTTCTTGGTGGGGCCCCAGTGCTTTAGAAACCCGAGCTCACTGGGCCTGACGTCCCCGGAGCCAACCAGGTCCTTAACACTGCAGGGGAGTCTGAGGTCTGTGAGGAAACACGGTGCTCTCAGCCAGGCAGCCCCCTGAATCCGGCCTGAGGCTGAGTTTCAGAGTCAGAGTCTGTGCCAAGTCAAGCTCAGCACAGGGGCGTGACTTGGATCCCGGGACCCAGCGGATGCTCCATAAATATCTGTGGGATGCACGCATGGGGGGAGTGTCCCAGAGGCGGTGGGGCCTCCTGGAGGGGCGTCCCGGTGGCACTGGCACGGCCCAGCAGGAAGGGGAGTTAAAGGCAGGAAGAGCAGAAATAAACATCTCTCTCTGGCCAGGGAGCCAGAGGCCAGCTTGGACGGGGGTGCTTCAAAATCCATCTGGGAAGGGAGTGGCAGTTCGGGCGGGGTGTGGGGCTCCTTAGCCCAGGAACCCACAGCTGTCCCAGATGGTGGGCAACCTGGACACCTTGGCACCCCACCCCGCCAGGGAGGCCCGCGCCGCCGTGGCAGCAGGGACCTTACCTTGGCTGTCCTCTGGGCCCCGAGCTCCCTGCTGCAGGCCGGTGCTTGCCTCTAGCCCAGGAAGCGGCACTCCCTTCGGGCAAAAAAGAAAAAAAAGGAACAGAAAAAGAAAACCTCAGTGCTTTTCTCACCCAGCCGCTTCTCCCGAAGGCTCCTGGTTGGTGTCGTCTTGCCTCTGTGGGCACATAGCCTTCTCCCTCTAGCAGCTTACTCACTGGTGTGGAGGCGGGGGACCCACACCAGAGCACGTCCTGTGGGGTCAGGGGTCCGGGGCGCTGGCTTGAGCACCAGCCTGATCAGTGGCCCTGCTGTGTCCTGAGTATGGGGGAGCAGAGCCCTGGGCAGCATCCTTCCCAGGGATGCACCCGTGAGAGCTCGGCGGAGGACACACGTAGGTGCTGACGGGCACTGCACCAAGAGGGACAGAATTCCTGGTAGGAAGCTGTTTCCTTAGTGCCTTAGTGATTAGGGCTGCCAGAAGAGGAGGCAGCCCAAGCACCGTCCGGTGCCCCCGGCGGGTTGGCTTCCATCCTTGGACCACCCCCTACCCTGGCACCCTGCCGTATCTCTGTCCCGTGGACTCAGTGGGGCCTGGGTCTGTCTGAGCTGGAGCTGCTCTGCACCTGCTCAGGCCAGGCACCTGGTGTCCTTTTCCACAGCACACATCTTGGGGCCTGGGCGGGCCCAGCATCAGTCAGGATGAACTGCTGCCAAATCCCTCATCCCCAGTCTCTGCCAGCTCCCCTGCGGTCCACTCTCACACACACACCTGCTCCTCTCACACACACATGGGGCCACACCCGGCGCAGAGCCACCTACCTGCCCAGGCCAGCCTAAGCCAATCCAGCCTCGTTCTCCAAATGCCACTCTGACCCTAGGAGCTGCTCATTTACAGAAATATCCCTTAGGAGGTGAGTTCAAAGCCAGCCCGGAGGACGCCAGTCAGCATGGACCAGACTCCCCTTCTCCCGACACCTCCAGAGGACAGGCAGCCTCATCACCATATCTGCGGTTGCACTTTGCCGGCTGACATCTCTCCCCGGCCCCTCAGGCCCCCACAGCGTCTTCCATATCCTTAGCGGGTGGCGGCAGACTCGTGGCAGGTCCCATCTTCCTTGGAGCCCCAGGTAGGGAGGGGAGAGCTAGAAGGGGCGGGACTCAGGTGCAGCTCCAAGTTTCCAGTTCCCAAAATAATCAGATGCAAAAGGGAAGGAAGAAACCTCCAGGCCAGCGGTGACTCAGTGCCCGTGGGCCGGCTTAGTCACCTGGATGGCTGCTCCTGGCTCCTGGCACATCAGGCAGGGAGCGATGTCCTTCCCCCTGCTGCCGGCAGCAGGCTGTCAAAGGGAGCATGGCCAAGGAGCCCCAGCTGGCCCAGGGCTCCTGGCAAGCGGCACTGGCGGGCTCTGGCCTCCACCCCAGCCACGCACGCCTCCTCCACGGAACACCTTGGCTCACTTTGGGATTTCTCCATTAAATCCTCAGGCATCAACCCGCTCTCGTTTGGGGCGCCGAGCTGCTTCAACGTTGCTTGGCAATTTTGATATCGTCGGAGGTTGCCATGGGGAGGAGGGTGATGTCATTGACACAAAAAACCCACTGAATTTACAAATCAGCTGGGGCTGGAGCTATTTATAAAAACACGTTTTTTTTCCTGCCTGCCTTTACTGAGGGGGAGGTGGGGGGAAGGGCTGCCTGCCCAGCTCAGTGCAAGCCTCCCTCAGCCCCTGGGAAGCCAGACCTCCCAGGCTCCCCACTCCCAGAGATGTAGGATTCAGAATTCGGGGTTGGGACCTGGCTGCCCGGCCACAGCTGGCTGAGCTCGCCTTTAGGGGTCTCGGCTGGTTTTGCTGTGAAGGGTGGGAAAGCGGCACGCAGGGGGTGGCGGGCAGCATGGGCACCGGCTTCCGGGGTCGGCAGGGACCCTTTGTCTCCCAGACCCTGATCAGAAACAGGGGCCTTTGCAGGTGAGAACTTGAGCTCCCCAGGGGCCAGGCAGAGCTCAGCCTTCTACAGTGCCCTCCCGGTCCCTGGACCCACCTGTCCCCTCACTGGCTCCTTTTCTTCTCCCAGTGCCCAAGCCCAGTCTCGGCCCCTGCTCCTCTCCCCTACACTTGCCCACACTCCCGCCGGAACACCATCCTCTCCATGGCTTTGATCGTCAACCTGGAAATGCTCACTCCAGGGCCCAAGTCACAGCTGCCCCAGTGTAGGCACCACCCTGACCTGCCAGTTCCAGCCCCAGGGCCCGCTACTGCTGAAGATGGAAACCCACCGTTCCCCTTGACGCTTCTCACCCCCCAGCCCAAGGCGGCACTAAGCTGTTCGCGTTAATTTTGAAAACTCTTTCATGAATTTTCTTCCATAGGGAAACAACGTGGTGTTTGGTTAAAAGCCCAGGTTCTGAGTTTTTCCTCCTGAGTTCACGTCCCAGCTTTACCATTCATCAGCTGAGTGACCTTTAGCGTGTTATTTAATCACCTGGACCTCAATTTCCTCACCCATAAAATGGAGATGATTTCACCTGCCTACAGGGGTGTGGGAAATAAATGAACGAAGCTCCTGGCGTAGGAACTGCTCATCCCGAGAGCTCAGAAAACATCAATGTTCTCAGCGTTCAGCTTCATGGCTGTGCTCGTTTTGTCACTCATTCTTATCCACACACCAAACAGCAGCAGGTCCATCTTCCAAACCATGACTCCAGTCACCTCCCCTGTAACAGTCTCAGGCTGCACACACAGGCATTTTGACTGAGCCTCACAGCATTGGACCATGTGGCATTAATCATAAAAACTCAGGTTTATCTAATGACCAGCCATCTTGAGCAGGAAAGGGATTTTTGGACAGCCGTCAGGTAACTAACTCCCAGCACTGATAAGTCTGGAGAATCAAGTCCAGGACAGACGCCGGGCAGCCCTGAGGTCTCTAGACATCAGACCTAACTCCACAGTCTCCACGCTTCCCCCACCTGGATGGAAGGTGCTCCCACCACGCGCTCCACCCGATGCACCTCGGCACCTGGTCCAAGAGCAGGGGGAGTCTGGTTGGAGGCTCAGGTCACGTGTCCACCTCTGGCCTGGCAGAGGGGAGGGTAGCCTGGTCAAATGTTCCCATTACCCACATGAGGTGGGGAGGAAGATTAGCGTGCTGGAGGCCAAAAACCAGCCAAGGGTCACCATGGGTCTTGGCTACATTTTCTCATCCTTTAAAATTCCTGAGCATGATAATTCATCATTGTCAATTCTGTTAGTCTTGTCTTCAGGGACTTCTGAAAGCTGATGCCTGCACAGACTGAAACTCACTCCTCTACCGTCATGTTGCATGGCTTCTTGATCTGGTGAGGACACCTGCCAACCTAGATCCCTTTCCTCACAGGTTGTAGAAAAGGGGGATCTGCCAGCCAATGGAAGAAATCCTGCAAAGGCTTGGCTGCCTGTTGTAGAAGGCAGTTGGCCAGATGCCCGTGTTCTTGGGCCAGTGGTATGCCCTGTGCCCTTCCTTATCCCAGCAGAGTCACCTCTGCTAATCCCAGCAGGCTGCGTTCTCGAGGGCAGGAAACCCAGCATGGTGCCCTGTACATAGTAGATGCCTTTGCAAACTTTGTTGAATGAGTGAATGCATGAAGCGGTTCTGTGCTCTGGTCACCCTTACTTGGAATACAGTGAATCATGGCTGAAAGGAATTCTAGAATCATCAGCCCTGCCCCGCCTTCTGCAGGTGAGAAAACTGCAGCCCCCAGAGATTAAGTGACTCAGTAAAGCCACAGAGGAACTTAGAGGCAGAGTCGGGACTGCAACTCCGCTTTCCTCCTCCAGACCCGTTCTTCCCTTTGCGGCCCGTGCAGCCCGTTCTAGGTCAAGCCCCGAGTGTGACGTACCTGTAATTTCGTCCAAGGCAGCAGCGGTGCTGTCACTGTGGGCATTTCTGCCTTTTACTCTTGGCTCCCAGGAAGTGGCAGCACGTGAATCAGCCAAAATGGTGTTTGTACAATAAAGTCTTTCATTTTACTCTCCATTTTGCTTTTGAAAATAGAGATATACTTAAAGCCTCAAAAGCAACTTGCCTCATCTGTACCATTTTGGTGAGTCAGGTTCCGTTGGATCGACGACTGCTGACACCGAACTGTCCCACCGCATGGCTTTAAGCAAATCGTCTGGGGATGGGTTTGGAAAGGCCCTCTAACAGCGAAGTCCTCACATTTTCGTAGACGCGTGCTTCCCCAGCTTTCCTTAAGAATGACAAGTTTCAGAAACAAAGTCTAGGGTTCCAGCGTGTGGGAAAAATGCCTTTTTACCGCCAACTTTTTCTCGATCTTTAGATTCTTCCCCACACTTCCCGCCCCTCCTTGTGCTGTGTGTATAGAGGGTGCTTCACACGGGCCTTTCTGACGGCTGTGTGGGCCTGTCTCCACCTGCCCACACTTGTCAGCATCTCTCGCCCCAGGGCCAGGAAGGGAGGAACAGGTCTGCCTGCCTTCACCCCCTACCATCCCAAGCTGGGGCAGGCTCCAGAAGGGAAGGGCTGGTATTAAGGGGCAGGTATTGTCACTGGGGCCTGTGTCCTGCGTTCCAGGGCTGGTATTACCTCAGAGGTGCCCCTCAGCCCTGGGCCTCCAGGTAAGAGGCAGGGGCCCCACCTTTAAGAGGTTTTCCCAAATGGCTTCCCGCAGGGCAGGTGGGGTTCGCAGGGAGCAGATGCCTCCAGAGAATCCGCCCACCCTCCAAGGTGGTGGTAGCAAAAGGGAGAGTGACCAAGCGAGTCCTGGGGGTGGTCCTCAGTGGGAAGGAAGCATTGGGGCCTCATCAGACAGGGATGCTTGGGCCCCTTCTGTGCCTCTCCTCCCGCCCTGCTCCTTCTCCCTCCTGTGGGTGTGGAGGGGGCAGGGAGGCCAGGGTAATCGGGTATTCTGGTAGCGGGGCAAGGTGTGTGGAAGACTCCTGGCAGAGGGCCGAGAGTGTGCCTGGCAGAATTCTCTCCACCACGCTCCATGGAGTAGGAGAGCCTGCCGGGCTGCGTATTAGGGAATTTCTCCAGGAACTCTTCTTCAACAAAAGCAAATTGGAAAAGCCCAGGAGTTACTACTGCTGCCGGCCAACTGCCTTGCTGCCCTGCCACTGTCCCTCTGGCCTTGATCAGAAGGCCCAACGCTGGCCCTCTGCCTAGAAGCAAAGAGGGAATGACGAGGCCTTCCGGTAGCCCAGGCTGGGCTGCGGAACCCACCTGCACACTGATGGGCAGGGGAGGTGGGGAGGAAGCCAAGGGGCCGCGGCATAGACTGAGGGAAGACAGGGATTGTTCCCTGAGAAGCTGGTCTAGTGTCCCCCATGCTTCCACCCCAGAGTGCCCCAGCTTCTGGGCCAACTGGGGGAAGCAAGAAGAAAGGGTAATAGGGTCGTGGCCAACGGGGAGATAGACCCAGAGAAGATGGCAGTGTTAGCAGATGGCCTGGGCACCGCTTCGTATGGCCTTCTCTTGCTTGTCCCTTCTTACTTGCTGGAAGAAACCCAACTTATTTGGATGTATACTCTTCTCCTTCCTGTGTGCTCAGGGAAGGGCCCCTCCCCAGCACCAGCCCTAGGGGTGAATCTTGATTAGTTTAAACCAATCTTGCTAATTCCCTTCCTTCTGCCAGGGATTGGTTTGGGCCCTAGGCATGTGACAATCGGAGTGCAAGTTTGCTGGGAGAGTTTTTGGGAAAAATTTCCTTGCGCTGCTCCAAGTTGTAGAGCTTGCTGTGGTAGCCAACTGGGTTCTAGAAGAGGACCCAGCCTGAGGACAAAAGCCAACATGCTGAGGATGGCAGAATAGGTGGAAACAACATGGGTCTTCCCTGAATTGCTGGGTTCAGGCTGTTATGAGAGATCACAGATATTCTTACCTTTTACGCTAGTTTCGATTTTGATTTTTGCAGCTGAAAACTACCCGATACAGACCAGCTCCAATCCCTGCCATGCCCTGATGGCTCCCAGGACACCCTAACCCATGCTGACCCTCACTTCTCCAGTGTCCTAACATATCTGCTCCATCTGCCTTACCTTGAGATGTCCTTTGACTTACTTCTCTCGATATTCTCTTGGCTTTTAACCTGTAATATCCTGTTCTGCTAACTAAATTATAAACTCCCTGAAGGGAGAGAGCATGTCTTACATTTCTTTATACCCTTCATGGTGCCTGTCATTAAATGTGGAGCGCCAGTAGAGTTTAAAAACATTCACTGGCTAAACATCTTTGCCACATTCCAAGAGATTACTTGCTGTCCTGAAGGGGGTAAATGAACATTTATCAACAGAGTAAAACAGGAGTCAACAGGTTGCAGCTGGAGGCCTGAGTGAATAAGAATGTCAGGCATCTCCATTGTAGCTTAGATTCCACGAGTATGGATTACACCAGCTCCGGCTGCCTCCTGTGCCCAGCTCTGGGTTGGCTGTTGGGCAGACAGAGGCATATTCACTGCTTGCCAGGAGCCATGAAATTTTCATGTTTAGCAACTATACTGTGTTATTAATTCTCACAACAGCCCTTTGGGGTAGAAGCCTCAGCACTAATTTATAGATGGCAGATTGACCTGCCCTGATCCAGAAGCCAGTATGGGGCTTCCCTGGTGGCGCAGTGGTTGAGAGTCTGCCTGCCGATGCCGGGGACATGGGTTCGTGCCCCGGTCCGGGAAGATCCCACATGCCGCGGAGTGGCTGGGCCCGTGAGCCATGGCTGCTGAGCCTGCGCGTCCAGAGCCTGTGCTCCGCAACGGGAGAGGCCACAACAGCGAGAGGCCCGTGTACCGCAAAAAAAGAAGCCAGCATGCAGCAGAACTGGGGTTGGAGCCCAG